>NC_058083.1:360985274-361255274 GCF_014858855.1 Bufo gargarizans | reverse complement strand
CATGGTGTATCAGGTATGAAATGAATTGTGAGATGTCAATGGTGGCAAAGTACACACAAAAAAAAAATATGGACAAACAAGTGGCCGGGCAGCTGCAGTGAAAAAATATTCATACAAGCAATTACCGTTTTTAAAAATATTATATTCACATATAGAACACCCAAATTGTGTAAGCACATTTAAAACTTCTACCATGGCTTGAAAACCAGACCCTGGCTTTGGGAGGCAGGCTGCATTTCTCAGCTGCACAGTGCTGTTCCTTGTAGAGGAGGGGTATGCATTACACTGTATAATCCGTCAACACCAGCAAAGCTTCAGGTTTCAAATGCAGCTGCACATAAAAGTTAAATACGTGAAACCATGTCACAAAGCTAAAGAGAAATGTTTATGCGTCATATCGCAAGACTTCCTGTGAACGCGCGCGCGCCTGTGTTCACAGGAACTGCAGGTAAGCGAGTGGATCTACAGCCTGCCAGCGGCGATTTTTTTAACCCCTAACAGGTATATTAGACGCTGTTTTGATAACAGCATTTAACCACTTCAGCCCCGCAAGGTGAAACCCCCTTCATGACCAGAGCACTTTTTACACTTCGGCACTACACTACTTTCACCGTTTATCGCTCGGTCATGCAACTTACCATACAAATGAATTTTACCTCCTTTTCTTCTCACTAATAGAGCTTTCATTTGGTGGTATTTCATTGCTGCTGACATTTTTACTTTTTTTGTTATTAATCAAAATGTAACGATTTTTTTGCAAAAAAATGACATTTTACACTTTCAGCTGTAAAATTTTGCAAAAAAAACGACATCCATATATAAATTTTTCGCCAAATTTATTGTTCTACATGTCTTTGATAAAAAAAAAAATGTTTGGGCAAAAAAAAAAAAATGGTTTGGGTAAAAGTTATAGCATTTACAAACTATGGTACAAAAATGTGAATTTCCGCTTTTTGAAACAGCTCTGACTTTGAGCACCTGTCATGATTCCTGAGGGTCTACAATGCCCAAACAGTAGAAAACCCCCACAAATGACCCCATTTCGGAAAGTAGACACCCTAAGGTATTCGCTGATGGGCATAGTGAGTTCATAGAACTTTTTATTTTTTGTCACAAGTTAGCGGAAAATGATGATGATTTTTTATTTTTATTTTTTTTCTTACAAAGTCTCATATTCCACTAACTTGCGACAAAAAATAAAAAATTCTAGGAACTCACCATGCCCCTCACAGAATACCTTGGGGTGTCTTTCCAAAATGGGGTCACTTGTGGGGTAGTTATACTGCCCTGGCAATTTAGGGGCCCAAATGTGTGAGAAGAACTTTGCAATCAAAATGTGTAAAAAATGACCGGTGAAATCCAAAAGGTGCACTTTGGAATATGTGCCCCTTTGCCCACCTTGGCAGCAAAAAAGTGTGACACATCTGGTATAGCCGTACTCAGGAGAAGTTGGGGAATGTGTTTTGGGGTGTCATTTTACATATACCCATGCTGGGTGAGAAAAATATCTTGGTCAAATGCCAACTTTGTATAAAAAAAAATGGGAAAAGTTGTCTTTTCCAAGATGTGTCACACTTTTTTGCTGCCAAGGTGGGCAAAGGGGCACATATTCCAAAGTGCACCTTTCAGATTTTGCAGGCCATTTTTTTACACATTTTGATTGCAAGGTACTTCTCACACATTTGGGCCCCTAAATTGCCAGGGCAGTATAACTACGCCACAAGTGACCCCATTTTGGAAAGAAGACACCCCAAGGTATTCCGTGAGGGGCATGGCGAGTTCCTAGAATTTTTTATTTTTTGTCACAAGTTAGCGGAAAATGATGATTTTTTTCTTCTTCTCTTTTTTCCTTACAAAGTCTCATATTCCACTAACTTGCGACAAAAAATAAAAAATTCTAGGAACTCGCCATGCCCCTCACGGAATACCTTGGGGTGTCTTCTTTCCAAAATGGGGTCACTTGTGGCGTAGTTATACTGCCCTGGCAATTTAGGGGCCCATATGTGTGAGAAGTACTTTGCAATCAAAATCTGTAAAAAATGACCGGTGAAATCCGAAAGGTGCACTTTGGAATATGTGCCCCTTTGCCCACCTTGGCATCAAAAAAGTGTCACACATCTGGTATCGCCGTACTCAGGAGAGTTTGGGGAATGTGTTTTGGGGTGTCATTTTACATATACCCATGCTGGGTGAGAGAAATATCTTGGCAAAAGACAACTTTTCCCATTTTTTTTATACAAAGTTGGCATGTGTGACACTTTTTTGCAGCCTAGATGCGCAAAGGGGCCCAAATTCCTTTTAGGAGGGCATTTTTAGACATTTGGATCCCAGACTTCTTCTCATGCTTTAGGGCCCCTAAAAAGCCAGGGCAGTATAAATACCCCACATGTGACCCCACTTTGGAAAGAAGACACCCCAAGGTATCCAATGAGGGGCCTGGCAAGTTCATAGAATTTTTTTTTTTTTGCATAAGTTAGCGGAAATTGATTTTATTTTTTTTTTCTCACAAAGTCTCACTTTCCGCTAACTTAGGACAAAAATTTAAATCTTTCATGGACTCAATATGCCCCTCAGCAAATACCTTGGGGTGTCTTCTTTCCAAAATGGGGTCAGTTGTGGGGTGTTTGTACTGCCCTGGCATTTGAGGGTCTCCGCAATCATTACATGTATGGCCAGCATTAGGAGTTTCTGCTATTCTCCTTATATTGAGCATACAGGTAATGAGATTTTTTTTTCCGTTCAGCCTCTGGGCTGAAAGAAAATAATGAACGGCACAGATTTCTTCATTCGCATCGATCAATGTGGATGAAAAAATCTCTGCCAAAAAAAAAAATGGAGGGGAAAGGCGTCTGCCAGGACATAGGAGCTCCGCCCTACATCCATACCCACTTAGCTCGTATGCCCTGGCAAACCAGATTTCTCCATTTACATCAATCGATGTGGATGAATAAATCATTGCCGGGATTTTATTATTATTTTTTTTATATATATACACAAAGTGTTTGCCAAAGCATAGGAACGCCGCCTCCTCCTCAGCTCGTATGCCTTGGCAAACGTATCTGTCACTGCAGAGGAGAAAATCCCGTCTTGCAGCGCCGCATACACCGACTTGCGTGTAATCTGACAGCAGCGCAATGCTTCTGTCAGAATGCACATCGGTGCTGCAGCTAGTCAATCGGTTGGTCCACCTGGAAGGTAAAAAAATAAAAAATAAATAAATAACTAACTAAATAAAAAACAGGCCGCAATGCAATAATTTTATTAACTTTGCAACAGAACATATAAACTTTAACTTTTTTAACTGAACATTAACGCGTTTGCTTACTGGTGTGTTTTTTTACCTTTATAGAACAAACCTCTCCTTCCCCATGGGTCAATGTGCAAAGCGCAAATCGCCCAAAGATGTGGCGAAGTGCGTTATGCACTTTGTCCCATGTGAAAGGAGACGTTTGCAGCAGCAGTGAGTGAATGGGCCCTAACAGCCCTGTGTGCCTGTCCTGGTGAGATGATCCCTATGCTAATAGTGTACCTGTGAGTGGTACTTCCGGAAACACTCTCCAAAGCATAGGGCAGGGTGGTCCGGACAGTCAGGACAGAAATAGCGGGTGTCACGCCTTATTCCACTCCTGCTACAGACACGACATCTTTTTCGGGGTGACTGTTGGGTTGAGGTACCAGGAACGACATTGGGGAAATGTCGCTCGTGTAGACGGCTAACTACACTGGTGGATGGGGCCACGGAACCTCCTGGGTACAGGAGGTTCTCGATGATCTCCTCCTGAAATTTGAGGAAGGATCCAGTTCTCCCAGCCTTACTGTAGAGAACAAAACTATTGTACAGAGCCAATTGAATTAAATATACAGACACCTTCTTATACCAGCGTCTGGTGCGTCGGGAAACTAAATACGGAGACAACATCTGGTCATTGAAGTCCACCCCTCCCATGTGGAGGTTATAGTCGTGGACTGAGAGGGGCTTTTCAATGACACGGGTTGCTCGCTCAATTTGTATTGTCGTGTCTGCGTGAATGGAGGAGAGCATGTAAACGTCACGCTTGTCTCTCCATTTCACCGCGAGCAGTTCTTCGTTACACAGTGCGGCCCTCTGCCCCCTTGCAAGACGGGTGGTAACGAGCCGTTGGGGGAGGCCCGCGCGACTAGTTCGCGCGGTACCACAGGCGCCAATCCGTTCTAGAAACAAATGCCTAAAGAGGGCCACACTTGTATAAAAATTGTCCACATAAAGATGGTACCCCTTGCCGAATAAGGGTGACACCAAGTCCCAAACTGTCTTCCCACTGCTCCCCAGGTAGTCAGGGCAACCGACCGGCTCCAGGGTCTGATCTTTTCCCTCATAGACACGAAATTTGTGGGTATAGCCTGTGGCCCTTCTTACAGAGCTTATACAATTTGATCCCATACTGGGCGCGCTTGCTTGGGATGTATTGTTTGAAGCCAAGGCGCCCGGTAAAATGTATCAGGGACTCGTCTATGCAGATGTTTTGCTCTGGGGTATAAATATCTGCAAATTTCTGGTTGAAATGGTTTATGAGGGGCCGAATTTTGTGGAGCCGGTCAAAAGCAGGGTGGCCCCTGGGACGGGAGGCGGTGTTGTCACTAAAGTGCAGGAACCGCAGGATGGCCTCAAAACGTGCCCTGGACATGGCAGCAGAGAACATGGGCATGTGATGAATCGGGTTCGTGGACCAATATGACTGCAATTCATGCTTTTTTGTCAGGCCCATGTTGAGGAGGAGGCCCAGAAAAGTTTTAAGTTCGGAAACTTGGACTGGTTTCCACCGGAAAGGCTGGGCATAAAAGCTTCCCGGGTTAGTGGTGATAAATTGTGTGGCATACCTGTTTGTTTCGGCCACAACTATGTCTAAAAGCTCTGAAGTCAAGAACAGCTCAAAAAATCCCAGGGCCGAACCGATCTGAGCCGTCTCAACCCGAACTCCAGACTGGGCAGTGAAAGGGAAAACTACAGGTGCGGCTGAAGTTGGGGACTGCCAATCAGGGTTTGCCAGCACCTCTGGGATTCTAGGGGCTCTACGGGCACGTCTTTGCGGTGGCTGCGACGGGGTCACTACTGCACGTGCCACCGTACCAGCTTCAACTGCCCTTCTGGTGCTCGCTACTTCACCAGGTTGTACGGCAGTGCTGGTACTAGGTCCAGGGAGGGCTGGGCTGCTGGTGTATGCCTCACCACGTAATCCGACAGCACCAGCCCCACTCTGCTGCTCTTGAAGCGGATCCTGCGGTCTAGCGACACGGGGCCGGGTACGCCTGGTGGTATCAGGGACCTCAGCCTCCTCGTCCGAACTTTGGGTCAGAGAGCCACTGCTTTCTACAGGTTCGTATTCTGACCCGCTGGATTCATCAGATGAGGGTTCCCACTCCTCATCCGACTGGGTCAGAAGCCTGTAGGCCTCTTCAGAAGAATACCCCCTGTTAGACATGTGGGCAACTAAATTTAGGCCTTGCCTGTCTTACAAAGGGGAGGCTAGCGAAGTACCGGAGGCCGCTGCGGTTGATAAAAAATATCAAAACTGATTTTTTTATCGCCGCAGTGCGTGTAAAGTGAATGTGCAGTGATCAAAAAAAAAATTTTTTTTGTCACTGCGGTGGGGCGGGTGTGGGCGAACGCACGTGTGGGCGACCGATCAGGCCTGATCGGGCAAACACTGCGTTTTGGGTGGAGGGCGAACTAAAGTGACACTAGTACTATTATAGATCTGACCGTGATCAGTTTTGATCACTTCCAGATACTATAAAAGTACAAATGCTGATTAGCGATACGCTAATCAGCGAATAACAGACTGCGGTGCGGTGGGCTGGGCGCTAACTGATCGCTAACTACCTAACCAAGGGACCTAAACTATACCTAAAACCTAACGGTCAATAACAGTGAAAAAAAAATGTGACAGTTTGCACTGATCACTTTTTTCTTTTCACTTGTGATTGACAGGGGTGATCAAAGGGTTAATTGGGGTTCAGGGGGGTGATCAGGGGCTAAAGTGTAGTGTTTGGTGTACTCACTGTGAAGCCTGCTCCTCTGCTGGATCCAACCGACGAAAAGAACCAGCAGAGGAGCAGGCAGCCATATATCAGATCATATTTACTAATATGATCTGATATCTGGCACTTTGATTGGCTTTTTTAAAAATCAGCAACCTGCCAGCCACGATCATTGGCTGGCAGGTTGCTGACGAAATACTTCTCGACGAAATGCCGGCGCGAACTGCGCACGCGCGGGCGCATACTCGCGTCATCTCGCGTATATGCGTGACTGTGCGCAGCGCTGCCACCTCCGGACCGCACATCTGCGTTAGGCGGTCCGGAGGTGGTTAATATACCTGCTACCTGGACCTCTGGTGGTCTCTTTTGCTTGGATCAACCACCAGAGGACACAGGCAGCTCTGTAATAAGTAGCACCAAACTACACTAAACCCCCTCATGTCACTTATTAACCCCTTATTAACCCCTGATCACCCCCGTCATTGATCACCCCCCTGTAAGGCTCCATACAGACGTCCGTATGTGTTTTACGGATCCGATCCATGGATCCGTAAAACTCAGACGTCCGTGTTTTACGGATCCATGGATCGGATCCGTAAAACACATACGGACGTCTGAATGGAGCCTTATACACTCCCTGATCACCCCCTTGTCATTGATCACCCCCTTGTCATTGATCACCCCCCTGTAAGGCTCCATTCAGACGTCCGTATGTGTTTTGCGGATCCGATCCGCAAAACACATACGGACGTCTGAATGGAGCCTTACAGGGGGGTGATCACCCCATATAGACTCCCTGATCACCCCCCTGTAAGGCTCCATTTAGACATTTTTTGGGCACAAGTTAGCGGAAATTGATTATTATTATTATTTTTTCTTACAAAGTCTTATATTCCACTAACTTGTGTCAAAAAATAAAATCTCACATGAACTCACCATACCCCTCATGGAATCCAAATGCGTAAGATTTTTTAGACATTTATATTCCAGACTTCTCACGCTTTAGGGCCCCTAAAATGCCAGGGCAGTATAAATACCCCACATGTGACCCCATTTCGGAAAGAAGACACCCCAAGGTATTCGCTGAGGGGCATATTGAGTCCATGAAAGATTGAACTTTTTGTCCCAAGTTAGCGGAAAGGTTGACTTTGTGAGAAAAAACAACAACCCAAAAAAATCAATTTCCGCTAACTTGTGCCCCCCCCAAAAAAAAAAAATCTTCTATGAACTCGCCATGCCCCTCATTGAATACCTTGGGGTGTCTTCTTTCCAAAATGGGGTATTTATACTGTCCTGGCATTTTAGGGGCCCTAAAGCGTGAGAAGAAGTCTAGGATCCAAATGTCTAAAAATGCCCTCCTAAAAGGAATTTGGGCCCCTTTGTGCATCTAGGATGCAAAAAAAGTGTCACACCTGTGGTATCACCGTACTCAGGAGAAGTAGAGCAATGTGTTTTGGGGTGTCTTTTTACATATACCCATGCTGGGTGAGAGAAATATCTCTCTATAATGACAACTTTGTATAATTTTTTTTTTGAAAAGTTGACTTTTAGAGAGATATTTCTCTCACCCAGCATAGGTATTTGTAAAAATACACCCCAAAACACATTGCCCTACTTCTTCCGAGTACGGCGATACCACGTGTGACACTTTTTTTCAGCCTAGGTGGGCAAATGGGCCCACATTCCAAAGAACACCTTTAGGATTTCACAGGGCATTTTTTTTTTTTTTACACATTTTGATTTCAAACTACTTCTCACGCATTAGGGCCCCTAAAATGCCAGGGCAGTATAACTACCCCACAAGTCACCCCATTTTGGAAAGAAGACACCCCAAGGTATTCCGTGAGGGGCATGGCGAGTTCCTAGAATTTTTTATTTTTTGTCACAAGTTAGCAGAAAATTATGATTTTTTTTTCTTGCAAAGTCTCATATTCCACTAACTTGTGACAAAAAATAAAAACTTCCATGAACTCCCTATGCCCATCACGAAGTACCTTGGGGTGTCTTCTTTCCAAAATGAGGTCACTTGTGCGGTAGTTATACTGCCCTGGCATTTTAGGGGCCCTAAAGCGTGAGAAGTAGTTTGAAATCAAAATGTGTAAAAAAAATGCCCTGTGAAATCCTAAAGGGTGCTCTTTGGAATTTGGGCCCATTTGCCCACCTAGGCTGCAAAAAAGTGTCACACATGTGGTATCGCTGTACTCAGGAGAAGTAGGGCTATGTGTTTTGGGGTGTCTTTTTACATATACCCATGCTTGGTGAGAGAAATATCTCTGCAAAAGACAACTTTTCCCTTTTTTTTTTTAATTTTTTTTTTTTATACAAAGTTGTCATTTGACTGAGATATTTATCTCACCCAGCATGGGCATGTGTAAAAAGACACCCAAAACACATTGCCCAACTTCTCCTGAGTACGGTGATACCACATGTGTGACACTTTTTTGCAGCCTAGATGGGCAAAGGGGCCCAAATTCTAAAGAGCACCTTTAGGATTTCACAGGGCATTTATTTTTTATTTTTTTACACATTTTGATTTCAACCTACTTCTCACGCATTAGGGCCCCGAAAATGCCAGGGCAGTATAACTACCCCACAAGTGACCCCATTTTGGAAAGAAGACACCCCAATATATTTCGTGATGAGCATAGCGAGTTCATGGAAGTTTTAATTTTTTGTCACAAGTTAGTGGATATGAGACTTTGTAAGGAAAAACATAATAATTTTCCGCTAACTTGTGACAAAAAATAAAAAGTTCTATGAACTCACTATGCCCATCAGCGAATACCTTAGGGTGTCTACTTTCCGAAATGGGTCATTTGTGGGGGGGGGGGGGGGGTTCTACTGTCTGGGCATTGTAGAACCTCAGGAAACATGACAGGTGCTCAGAAAGTCAGAGCTGCTTCAAAAAGCGGAAATTCACATTTTTGTACCATAGTTTGTAAACGCTATAACTTTTACCCAAACCATTTATTTTTTACCCAAACATTTGTTTTTTATCAAAGACATGTAGATCAATAAATTGTCAGCATCAATGAAATACCACCAAATGAAAGCTCTATTAGTGAGAAGAAAAGGAGGTAAAATTCATTTGGGTGGTAAGTTGCATGACCGAGCAATAAACGGTGAAAGTAGTGTAGTGCAGAATTGTAAAAAGTGGTCTGGTCATTAAGGGTGTTTAAGCTAGGGGGGCTGAGGTGGTTAATACAAAGTAGTCCCTTGGCTCCTGAAGTCAACTGTCTACAGTCATAATAAAGAAGAGCACAATAGGCAACGCACACTATGGCGTCCTGCACACGACTGAGGACCGCAAACCACAGGCACCGGTCGTTTACATTCCGCATTGGGGTGCGGACGCATTGACTTGAATAGATCCGCGATTTGCAGTGAAAGATAGGACATGTCCTATCTTTTGCTGCGCGGAGGCACGGACACAGAAACGCACAGAAGCCCTTTAATGGGCTTCCACACAGCATCTTGCAGATCGTGGATCCATTCAATGGGTCCCACCACAATACGGAGTTCACACGGCCGATGCCTGTGGCACGGCAGCTCATGTTCGTGTGCAGGAGGGCTAAGGCTTATTTTACGGAACGCCTCTGTGATGTCAGTGACATTTTTCCCTCAGTTTTCCTTTGGTCTGCTTCAGCATTTCCTGCATCTGTCAACCATCAGTGAAAACGGACATGCTTTCAGTGTGCTTCAGGTTTTTTTTCTCTGACCCACTGACTTGAATGGACTGGTCCTGCATGAGAAACAGATAAAGATAGAACATGCCACAATTTTTCCTGAATGGACATATGGAGTCAGTGGAAAACAATGCTCATGTGAATGTACCTTCTGAGGTTGAATCCGACCAAGGATAACATCTGCATGGAGTTTGCCTGTAAGTACACTGCAATCAGCTAGACTTTATGATCAATTATTATGATACACTCGCCCTGGGAAATGCGGTCAACACATGGACAGTATTTCCCAAAACGATCGAAGTGGTGTGCGCGAGCCCTAACTATTAAAAAGGCAGCACAAAGTTTAAAGTGCTAAATTTGGTCCACAACATAAACATTTTTCGGACTATAAGGCTACTTTCACATTAGCGTTCGGAGCTCCGCTTGCGAGTTCCGTTTGAAGGCTCTCACAAACAGCCCCGAACTGATCCGTCCAGCCCTAATGAATTCTGAGTGGATGTGGATCCACTCAGAATGCATCAGTCTGGCACCGTCCAGAGTTACAATGGAAGTCAAAGGGGCGGATCCGTTCGAAGGTGACACAATATGGTGCATTTTTTAAACGGATCCGCTCCCCCAATTCCTTTCAATGTAAACTCTGGACGGATCCGTCTGAATACAAATTGTACTTAGACTTTTTTAGTAAAATATAATGCAGACGATTCCGTCTGAATGGATACCATCGTTTGCATTATAGGAGCGGATCTGTCTGTACAAATACCAGACGGATCCGCTCCGAACGCAAGTGTGAACGTAGCCTAAGATGCACCTTTTCCCCTCAAAAGTGGGAGAAACAGCAGTGTGTCCTATAGTCCAAATGCTAATTACCTCTTCCATAATGGACACAGAGGCCACAGCCCGAAGTCTCTTAAGCCAGAAGGTATAGATTCCCTGGTATTAATCTAGAGACAGACTACAGAGAGAAGTTTCAGACTTATGTCTTTTTTCATCAAACTATATAAAGAAAGAAGCAAAGTTAGGGTACTTTCACACTAGCGGTTTTCTTTTCCGGCACTGAGTTCCATCAAAAGGGCTCAATGCTGGAAAATAACTGATCAGTTTTATCCCCATGGATTCTGAATGGAGAGTAATCCGTTCAGGATGTCTTCAGTTCAGTCATTTTGACTGATCAGGCAAAAGAGAAAACCGAAAAACTGAAGACTTGCCTGAATGCCGGATCCAGCATTTTTTTTCCATAGGAATGTATTAGTGCCGGATCCGTCCTTTTCGGTCTGCGCATGCACAAAAAATCTGTTATTTTTAAGACTGACCCGGATCCTAATCAGTCTTACTAAAGCCATCAGTTGGCATAAGTTATGCCGGATCACTCTGCCGCAAGTGTGAAAGTAGCCTTATACAGTAAGGCCTCTTTCACACTTGCGTTGTCCGGATCCGGCGTGTACTCCACTTGCCGGAATTACACGCTGGATCCGGAAAAAAGCAAGTGTACTGAAAGCATTTGAAGACAGATCCGTCTTCAAAATGCTTTCAGTGTTACTATGGCACCCAGGACGCTATTAAAGTCCTGGTTGCCATAGTAGGAGCGGGGAAGCAGTATACTTACCATCCGTGCGGCTCCTGGGGCGCTCTAGAGTGATGTCAGAGCACCCCATGCGCATGGATGACGTGCCATGCGATCACGTCATCCATGCGCCTGGGGCGCCCTGACGTCACTCTGGAGCGCCCCGGGAGCCACACAGATGGTAAGTATGCTGCTCCCCCGCTCCACTTTACCATGGCTGCCAGGACTTTAGCGTCCCGGCAGCCATGGTAACCACTCTAAAAAAGCTAAACGTCGTATCCGGCAACGCGCCGAAACGACGTTTAGCTTAAGGCCGGATCCGTATCAATGCCTTTCAATGGGCATTCATTCCGGATCCGGCCTTGCGGCAAGTCTTCAGTTTTTTTGGCCGGAGCAAAAAGCACAGCGCAGCAAACTGAAGACATCCTGATGCATCCTGAACGTATTTCACTCCATTCAGAATGCATTAGGATAATCCTGATCAGGATTCTTCCAGCATAGAGCCCCGACGACTGAACTCTATGCCGGAAGACAATAACGCAGGTGTGAAAGAGCCCTAAGCTTGTCAGCACAGCAAAGCCAGAGAGCAACAGAAGTAGCAGAGTTGAGTTTGTTTGCCTGCCTGCCAGAGTTAATGCTAACGCCTGCTGAAACTGTTGGAGAAATGTTTATTCAAGTAAAGCTGCTATTGAACTTCATCACAAGGTCTGGATTCAATGTATTTCTTCAAATCCCTTGATTATTCCCCCTATTTGCTCTGCTCCGCACGACAACGCCTGGGTTCCAGCGTATCCAGGTAGGAGCACTGTAACACGTGCACCAACATTAAGGGACATTTAGGCCACCCTACACCTGGGTACCATCTACTACATCACTAAATGGGGCCCTGTGCCCTTGTTACTTCACTGCAACTGGCGTCACAAAAAACATTTGCTTTAAGGGTCCCATGGCCGTTGCCTTGTGTCACACGTTTGTACACTGCCGAGGTACAGTATATACGTTTCATTACTTAGCTGTGGAATGCGTTTGTGGAGATAGACATATATTCTGCCCACATATCTTCTGGTTTCCATTCCATTGATGACCACTACAATCAGCCTGACATCCGACCGCTTCAAGGGAACAATAGGTTGTACCCAAAGGAAGACTAAACCAGATTGCTCCTATCATGGGGGCATTTCTGGGGCGCTGCAGAGCGATTGGAAGTCTGGAGCTGGGGAGACAAGTTTTGGCGTACGCCGGTCACTACAATGTCACCTCCATTGTTTGCATTTGGCCAGTCAGACACTTTGGGCTCACAGATCTACTAGAAGAAACTCCTAGATGCAAGATAATGAATGGTATACAGAATATTTTACAGCACAATAGCCCTCAAATGTCAGGGGAGATGGGCAAATAACCCCAAAATACAGTCCCACTAACTTCAGTCAGTGCTCCCCAACTTTGAAGCAACACAGAACACAATAGCTGACTCCACCCCTCCCCCACACAGGACCCTCTGTGGTTCCCCTCCCCCACCTCAGGCCCCGTACCTGAGGCAGTGTACCAGCTCCCAGCATGGCTCGCCTCTCTGCACAGCGCTCGGTTGGACATCTTCGTGCTGGAGCCGCCTATGATGTGTGCCCGTGGGGAGCTGGGAGGATGAGATGGCTCTATAGACAGTGTGTTCACACCCTGTGCTCTGTCTATGCCGTCCACCGCCCTGCTTCTGTTAGGGGGGTCACATGGTAAACCAGAAACTAGATCGAGACTTGAACCGCATCAAATCAGTACGGTGGCCGCGCGGGGTCAATGCGGAAGCGGGCGCCTCCTCACAGGTAAAACATTGATTTGTTGTGTGCTACACCGGCTTATGAAGCATTCGCACTTTGCTTCGTAGTGCATAGCAGAACCCGGGATTTGGAGTCGGGTTCTATTAAATCTTGCTGCGTGAGTTTCCACTGTTTGGATGAAATTTTCGGGACTGACTTTGTCTCTGGTTTTTTATCATCATTATTTGATATCAGTTCCCATTAACGGTAGGTTCTATAAGTGTGAAAGTTGGTAATTTTGGTAAGAAAACCTTTTAGGTGGAGTTATCCGTTAACTATAGAAGTAATGCCGGAGCCAAGACCTTAAAGGGGCCCTTCATAAACACAGCTGAGGGCTGCATGCCCCCAGTATGCCATCAGGAGTGCCTATGAACATATACAGGTATTTTGGGCAAACAGGAGAGGTGGGAACTCATTATATCCAGCGCTGGCTCCAGGTTCATGTGGGCCCTTGGGCGATAAATCCCAGTGGGCCCCCATGAGTCATTTTTTTTACATTGACATGTCCCCCTGTGGCTCCCACATGGTATAATGACCCCCAGTGGCCCCTATACAGTATAATGACTACTACTGAATGGAGGGTCACTGTGGGGTCATTATACTGTGAGGGCCCTTTACATAGTATAATGACCCCCAGTGTCCCCCATTTAGTATAATGATCACCAATGACCCCCCATTCAGAATAATGACCCCCAGTAGCCCCCACACTGGGGGAATACTGTATGGAGGGGGCTCTGGGGGTCATTATACTGAATGGAGGGTCATTGGTGATCATTATACTAAATGGGGGACACTGGGGGTCATTATACTATGTAAAGGGCCCTCACAGTATAATGACCCCACAGTGACCCTCCATTCAGAAAAATGACCCGAGTCGCCCCCACACTGGGGGTTATACTGTATGGAGGGGGCACGAGGGGTTATTATATTTAATGGGGGCTCTGGTGGTCATTATGCTAAATGGAGTGTCAATGGGGATCATTATACTAAATGGGGGGCACTGGGAGTCATTATACTGTGTAAGGGGCCCTCACAGTGTGATAAATGACCCCCCAGTGGCCCCCTCACTTGCCTATCATTGCAGGGGAGCTGGTGGTCCTGTCATTCACTAACCGCAGCTCCCTGCGCTCCTTCTCTCCGGCGGCCGCTGCAGCAGTGAGCCAGGCCTGGAGGAGAGAAGGAGATGTGCAGTGATGTAGCTAGAACTGACAGGGCCCCACAGCAAATTTTAGTACGCCCCCCTCCCCCCATGTGTGTTCACATCACGTTTTTCCTATCGGTTTGATGTATACAAATGTGCAGCACTCCACATTTTTGTATCCTGCAGAGTCAAGTAAAAAATGCATACGTTAACGTATATTTTTTTTACAATGGAACTGTATGGTGAACGGACGCCACTGTACGGCATCAGTCTGAGGCATCTGGTAACGCATACATTTTTGGTATGCATTAAATTGATGGCACTAATGGGATGTGAACCCAGCCCCAGTGTCAGAATAAGCACCAGTACACAGCGGAGCAGCGTTTCGGAGAGGGGAGGCCGCCATGTACTGACAGAGCGCTACCTGGTCCTGGTGGTTAGGGGTGAGGACTGGGCTTCCCAAGGATCATTTTCTACTGGGAAATACAGGGCACAGTATAATACACTAGAATCTATATAATATAAAGATATTAGCCCTACCCCAGAATAATAATACAATTAGGGGGTCATTTATTATATAGAAATACGTCTATGTTAGGCGTATTTCTGACACAGATTGTGGCGCAAAGTCCTTAACACCGCAATCTGTATCTTTTCCCACTCATGCCAGGTCTAAAAAAAGTGGTGTGGGCATGGAAGGGGATACAGTTATGGCCATGTAGTTATTGGATACCACCGCCATACAATGATAAAACCACCATATAGTGACCGGATAAAAGGGTATAAGAGGGCACAGTACAGGGAATGACTATGGGCACTGCACAGGGTGTGGTAAGAGGGCACAATGCAGGGTATTAAGGGGCACAGTACGGGGTGGGGGGCACAGTCACATGACCCTGTGACGTTAGAAGGTCCTTATGGTGAATGCTGTTCAGATGCCACCATAATGAGAGGCAGAGGAGTGAGACAGGGGCCCTGGATGGACAGGAGGGGTGGACACAGCAAGTAGGGGGAAGGGGCTCTGAGGGGGATTCATACAAGAAGTAGGGGCAGGAGGTCTGTGCATGGCAGCAATAGGAGATAGGAGGGTGAAACAGGAGCTCTGGATACATGAGGGAGGAAAGGAGACAGCAGGGGCCCTATGAGGATGAGATAGGACAGAATATGTGGGGGGGGGGGGGGGCAGGTGTCATGGAGACAAACTGCTTAATGTAACACAACTAAATAGAATAAAGCAGCATAACGAAGAGTCCCCCCCCCCCCCCCCCTTCTGTCCCACAGACAAGAGACAGTCACAGTGCAGACTCACTCACAGACTGTCTTCACACTTCTCTGCTCCAGCTCCAGCCCTGCGGTCTCTCTCCTCAGGCAGCATGTGTCCTGTGTAGAGAGGGCGTGTTCTGAGTCTCTGCAGCTGAGGGGGCCCACCAAAGGGGTACTGCGTAAGTGAAATGACAGCAGTGAGAGCTCCCATCTGTATTGATGGAAGTGCTCATAGCAGCTCAGTGGGCCCCCCCAGGAGCATTGGGCCCCGGCACTTGCCCGGGGATGCCGGGTTAAGACGCCGGCCCTGATTATATCTATCACCACAAGAACACCCTGCTTATCACTAGTGTTAAGCGAACTTGTGTTTTAAGTTCAGTGTCTAAAGTTCGAGTTCAGGTTATTGAAGTATCCCGTTATGGATTCTAAATTCCGTTATGGTCCATGGTAGCGGAATCCATAACGGGATACTTTGATAACCCAAACTTTAGACGCCGAACTTAAAACACAAGTTCGCTCAATGCTACTGATCACTGATTATAGTATAAGGACAGGGGAGAACACAGGAGAGGGGAGGACTGATTATCTATCACCACTAGAACACCCTGCTTATCACTGATTATAGTATAAGTACAGGAGAGGGGAGGACTTATTATTTAACACCACTAAAGCACCCTGCTTATCACTGATTATAGTATAAGGATATGAGAGAACACAGAAAAGGTGAGAACTGATTTTCTATCACCACTAGAACACCCTGCTTATCACCATTTATAGTATAAGGACAAGAGAGAACATAAGAGAGGTGAGAACTGATTATCTATCACCACTAGAACACACCTCTTATCACTTATCACAGTTTATAGTATAAAGGGACAGGGGAGAACACAGGAGAGGTGAGAACTGATTATCACTGTTTATAGTATAAGGATAGGAGAGATGAGAACTGATTATCACCATTTTATAGTATAAGGACAAGGGAGAACATAGGAGAGGTGAGAATGTATTATCTATCGCCACTGGAGCACCCTGCTTTTCATTGTTTATAGTATAAGGACATGAGAGAACACAGGATAAGTGAGAGCTGATTTTCTATAACCACTAGAACACCCTGCTTGTCACTGATTATAGTATAAGGATAGGGGAGAACACAGGAGAGGTGAAAATGTATTATCTATCACCACTGGAACACTCCTGTGTATCACTGATTATAGTATAAGTACAGGAGAGGGGGGGGGGGGGCTGATTATTTAGCACCACTGGAGCACCCTGCTTATCACTGTTTATAGTATAAGGACATGAGAGAACACAGGAGAAGTGAGAGCTGATTATAGTATAAGGACAGAGGAGAACACAGGAGAGGTGAGGACTGATTATCACCACTAGAACATCCTGCTTATCACTTTTCTGGATATATAAGGCTTAGATTGATAGAACATAAAATATCTTTATGATTTCAAAACTTATAAATTTATATGAAATATTACACAATATTAATAAGGCCTCTTGCACACGACCGTATGGCTTTTTCAGTATTTTGCGGTCCGCATAAAAAGGAACCGGAAAAAAATACAGATGGCGTCTGTGTGCATTCTGTATTTTGCGGAATGGAACATCTGGCCCCTGATAGAACAGTACTATCCTTGTCTGTTATGCGGACAATAATAGGACATGTTCTATCTTTGAACAGAACGGAAATACGGAAACTGAAGGCATATGGAGTACCTTTTAGTTTTTTTGCGGATCCATTGAAATGAATGGTTCCGTATACGGAACCAAACGGGAAAAAAAAAAATTTTGTGTGCAAGAGGCCTAAGAGATTTTTTTTTTAAGATGAAGTTTAAGGGCACAACTACACTGCAACATTTGTCGTGCAACAATTTTCATAATGAAAGTCTATGGTGTCGCAATGCGTCACAGAAAAATCCATTTCTAATAGATTTTTTTGCAACTGTCACAGTTGCAGTGCGACACCATAGACTATCATTATAAAAATTGTCGCGCGACAGTGATGCAACAAAATGTCGCGCAAAAAATGACATTGTGTAGACCTAGCCTAAGGCCCCTTTCACACGGGCGAGTTTTCCGTGCGGGTGCGAAGCGTGAAGTGAACGCATTGCACCCGCACTGAATCCTGACCCATTCATTTCTATGGGGCTGTGCACATGAGCAGTGATTTTCACGCATCACTTGTGCGTTGAGTGAAAATCGCAGCATGCTCTATATTGTGCGATTTTTCACGTGACGCAGGCCCCATAGAAGTGAATGGGGTGCGTGAAAATCGCATAGCATCTGCAAGCAAGTGCGGATGCGGTGCGATTTTTCACGCATCGTTGCTAGGTGACAGTCTATTCACTGAATTATTTTCCCTTATAACATGGTTATAAGGGAAGATAATAGCATTCTGAATACAGAATGCATAGTAAACTAGCGCTGGAAGGGTTAAAACAAAATAAAAAATGGTTTAACTCACCTGAGTCCACTTGATCGCGGCCCGGCATCTGTCCTTTGTTGAATAGGATCTGTGGTGAGCATTGCAATAATTACAGGACCTTTGATGACGTCACTCCGGTCATCACATGGTATACGTCACATGATTTTTTACCATGGTGACGTAGTTTACTATGCATTCTGTATTCAGAATGCTATTATTTTCCCTTATAACCATGTTATAAGGAAAAATAATACAATCTTCAGAACATCAATCCCAAGCCCGAACTTCTGTGAAGAAGTTCAGGTTTGGGTACCAAACATGCGCAATTTTTCTCACGCGAGTGCCAAACGCATGACAATGTTTTGCACTCACGCAGAAAAATTGCGCATTTTCCCGCAACGCACACGCCTCTTATCCGGGCCAAAAATATGACGCCCGTGTGAAAGAGGCCTAAGACTCTGACTCCCAAAACTAGCTTTGATTCTGATTCCACAACCCTGCAAATAATTGCCCTGATATTTGGCCAGTGTAATAGGGCCCTAACTAGGGATCGACCGATATAGATTTTTTAGGGCCGATACCGATAATTTGTGAACTTTCAGGCCGATAGCTGATAATTTATACCGATATTCTGGGAATTTTTATTTAAAAAAAAAATAAATAAAATTCCTACGCAAATCTGCTGAAAATTTATGTTTATTGTTAATGTGTAGGTTATTTTTTGTAAATCTTTCTTTTTCATTTATACTTAATATATAATTTTTTTTTTTTTTTACACTAACTTTTAGGGACTAGAACCCTTGTCCTATTCACCCTGATAGAGATCTATCAGGGTGAATAGGAGCTCACACTGTCCCTGCTGCTGTGTGCTTTGTGCACAGAGCAGCATGGAGCTTACTATGACAGCCAGGGCTTCAATAGCGTCCTGGCTGCCATGGTAACCGATCGGAGCCCCAGCATTACACTGCTGGGGCTCCGATAGGAGGAGCAGGGGAGAGGGGATCCTGGGGGGGGGGGGGGGGGGGGGCGCACTGCACATCCAATGTTTTTAATACTGGGGTGGGGGGTGCACTGCGCCACCAATGCTTAATACTGGGGGGGGTGGGGGGGAGCACTGCACCACCAATGTCTAATACTGGGGTTGGGGGGGGGGGGACTGCACCACCAATGTCGAATACTGGGCTAGGGGGGGCGCACTGCGCCACCAATGAAGCTTAATCTCTCATTTATTCATATACAGGAGGCGGGAGCTGGCTGCAGGATCACATAGCCGGCTCCCCACCTCTATGAGCAATAGCTGCGATCCGCGGCACCTGAGGGGTTAACTACCGCAGATCGCAGCTATTGCTCATAGAGGTGGGGAGCCGGCTATGTGATCCTGCAGCCAGCTCCCGCCTCCTGTATATGAATAAATGAGAGATTAAGCTTCATTGGTGGAGCAGTGGCCACAGCCCCTCCCCTTCTCTTCTCCTCCCTCCTCTCATTGGCGGCAGCAGCACAGGGGGAGGAGACACTGCTTCCTTCTCCCCTGTGCTGCTAAGGGGAACATGGAGAGCGCTGAGAGCAGCGCGATCTGTGTTCCCCATACGCTATCGGAATATCGGCAAAATAAATGCCGATACGGATAGCGTTCAAAATCCTCAATATCGGCCGATAATAACGGTAAATCCGATAATTGGTCGATCCCTAACCCAACAGGATCAGATTGCACTTTGTTTGATCTAGTATTTAACTATTGAGACATATAGGTCTGCATAAGCACTATAGAGACAAGATGATGTCAATCAAGTAAATGCAAAGTATGCATTGGAGTAATAAACAAAAAAAAATGTTTTAAGGGTGCTAAACTAGTTGTAATCTTTGTGCAGTACATAAAAACCAGCTTGTAAAATCCCTGATCCTATAGAAACGTGATTTGAAAATGCTCTTTCATTTCTTTGAGCAGACTGCTGTTAGTAGCCTAAGGCCTAATGCACATGACGGTAAATAACGGCCGTCACACGGTCATTTTTAGCACCAATGAAAGTCTATGGGGCTATTCACATGGCCGTTCTTTTTTTAACCATGTCCTATTTTTGTCAGTTTTCACTATCAGACGGACCCATTGAAATCAATGGGACAGTTTTTAACGGCCGATTGACAGGAATGCACCCGTCTAACGGTCGTTAAAAACAGGTACACTTTACCCAGTAAGGGTTAAAAAACTAACAAAAAAACTCACCTCATCCACTTGCTCTCGGTGCGGCAGTCTCTTCACTCCTCATTGAGCAGGACCTGCGATATGCATGGTGACATAACCACGTGGGAGCGCGCAGTGACTTCATTGCGCACCTTCGGCAGGTCCCCGTTCAGTGAAGAGAGAAGAGACTGCTGCAGCGCGAGCAAGTGGATGAGGTGATTATTTTTTATTTTTTTTCTTCTTCTTTTAGTTTTGTAAAATAAAAAAACTGTGGTAGGCCATTATGGGGGCATTATTGAAACCATGGGGGAAATTATTTAAGATTGGGGCATTATGAAAGCTGGGGACGTAAAAAAAATAATTCCTACATTATGGGGGGCGTTATTTAAGATGGGGGACTACATTAGGGGCATTATTAAAGCTGGGGACAGTAAAAAAAAAACATATATATATTCCAACACTACGGGGGACATTATTTTAGCTGGGGTCCTACATGGGGGCATTATTAAGGCTGGGGGCACTATAAAAAAAATGATTTACACCTTGTAAGACATTATTTTAGCTAGGGCCAAAATAGGGGGCATTATTAAAGCTGGGGACAGTAAAAAAAATAAAACAAAATCTTACACTATGGGAGACATTATTTTAGCTGGGGGCCTACACAGGGACATTATTAAAGCTGGGGGCAGCAACACAAAAAAAATCCTACACTATGGGGGACAATAACTGCCAATCAAAATTATCAATGTATCAAAACTGATGCAAAACGGACATTAAAAACGGACACATGGCCAGAAAATGGATGCACACACTGATGCAAAATGGCCATGAAAAACTGACCGTGTGTCAGTTTTTTAACGTCCTGTGTATGTAGCGTAAGGTGTCAAAGGGTATTGTCCACATGCACATAGTGGGCCACATACAGTACAGACCAAAGGTTTGGACACACCTCATTCTAATAGTTTTCTTTATTTTCATGACTATGAAAATTGTAGATTCACACTGAAGGCATCACAACTATAAATTAACACATGTGAAATTATATATATAACAAAAAAAGTGGGAAACAACTGAAAATATTTCATATTCTAGGTTCTTCAAAGTAGCCACCTTTTGCTTTGATTACTGCTTTGCACACTCTTGGCATTCTCTTGATGAGCCTCAAGAGGTAGTCACCTGAAATGGTCTTCCAACAGTCTTGAAGGAGTCCCCAGAGATGCTTAGCACTTGTTGGCCCTTTTGCCTTCACTCTGCGGTCCAGCTCACCTCAAACCATCTCGATTGGATTCAGGTCCGGTGACTGTGGAGGCCAGGTCATCTGGTGCAGCACCCCATCACTCTCCTTCATGGTCAAATAGCCCTTACACAGCCTGGAGGTGTGTTTGGGGTCATTGTCCTGTTGAAAAATAAATGATGGTCCAACTAAACGCAAACCGGATGGAATAGCATGCCGCTGCAAGATGCTGTGGTATGCTGGTTCAGTATGCCTTCAATTTTGAATAAATCCCCAACAGTGTCACCAGCAAAGCACATCACACATCCTCCTCCATGCTTCACGGTGGGACCAGGCAGGTAGAGTCCATCCGTTCACCTTTTCTGCGTCGCACAAAGACACGGTGGTTGGAACTAAAGATCTCAAATTTGGACTCATCAGACCAAAGCACAGATTTTCACTGGTCTAATGTTCATTCCTTGTGTTCTTTAGCCCAAACAAGTCTCTTCTGCTTGTTGCCTGTCCTTAGCAGTGGTTTCCTAGCAGATATTCTACCATGAAGGCCTGATTCACACAGTCTCCTCTTAACAGTTGTTAAGAGATGTCTGCTGCTAGAACTCTGTGTGGCATTGACCTGGTCTCTAATCTGAGCTGCTGTTAGCCTGCGATTTCTGAGGCTGGTGACTCGGATGAACTTATCCTCCGCAGCAGAGGTGACTCTTGGTCTTCCTTTCCTGGGGCGGTCCGCATGTGAGCCAGTTTCTTTGTAGCGCTTGATGGTTTTTGTGACTGCACTTGGGGACACTTTCAAAGTTTTCCCAATTTTTCGGACTGACTGACCTTCATTTCTTAAAGTAATGATGGCCACTCGTTTTTTTTTTTACTTAGCTGCTTTTTTTCTTGCCGTAATACAAATTCTAACAGTCTATTCAGTAGGACTATCAGCTGTGTATCCACCTGACTTCTCCACAATGCAACTGATGGTCCCAACCCCATTTATAAGGCAAGAAATCCCACTTATTAAACCTGACAGGGCACACCTGTGAAGTGAAAACCATTTCACGTGACTACCTCTTGAAGCTCATCAAGAGAATGCAAAGCAGTAATCAAAGCAAAAGGTGGCTACTTTGAAGAACCTAGAATATGACATATTTTCAGTTGTTTCACACTTTTTTGTTATGTATATAATTCCACATGTGTTAATTCATAGTTGTGATGCCTTCAGTGTGAATCCACAATTTTCATAGTAATGAAAATAAAGAAAACTCTTTGAATGAGAAGGTGTGTTCAAACTTTTGGTCTGTACTGTACACAGAGGTTGTCTGGTTTAAAAAAAATATTGATTTAAAGGGATTGGCCCATCTAACACATTCGTGGCATATCACTAGGATATGCCACCAATGTCATACAGATGCGTGTCCCATAGGTAAGATTCGCATGTATTTCTAGAACGGGCCTCCAACGCAAAGAAGAGTTCACAAGAGTGCTCTCCATTCACTACTCCGAAAGTTACAAAAAGAGCTGAGCGATCACCCTTGTTCACTTTGGGGACCCTGTTCTAGAGAGAGGTGCGGGTCAGTCCCCCAAAGTGAACAAGGGTGAAAGCGTGGCCACCCTCTATTCACTTTTATGGGAGTGCCGAAAATAGCCGAACACTGGTTGGCTACTTCTGGAACTCCCAGTGGTGAATGGAGAAGTGGCCACACTTGTGCAGTGAGCTCTCCATTCACTTCTATGCGAGTTCCGAAAATAGCTAAGTGTACTTGCTCTTCTCGTTTTGAAACTGCCATAGAAGTGAATCTGTTCTAGAAATATGTGCAGGTCCCAGAGGTGGGACCCGCATCTATCTGACAGGTGGTATATCCTAGCCCTGCTCTGTAACTTTGTGGCCTGCCACTTCATGGCTGAGTTGCTGTGGTTCTTGAACACTTCCACTTTTCAATAGTACCACTCACAGTTGATTGTGGAATATCTAGGAAGGAACACAATTTGATTTTAGACAAATGAAATGATTGATTAAGGCCTCATGCACATGAACGTATTTTCATTACATGTCTCCGTGTGCATTCCGTTTCCATATTTCCATTCCGCCAAAAAAATAGAACATGTCCTATTCTTGTCCGCATTACGGACAAGGATAGAACTGTTCTATTAGGGGCAATCTGTTCCGTTCCACAAAATACAGAATGCACACGGACATGTGCATGAGGCCTAAGAGGTGTGTCCCAATACATTTGTCCATTCAGTGTATGTGACCCTCCTCATATGACAGTACTGTAATTTCTGAACTTCACTGCGCCCTTCTATACAGAGTTGTCACTCAGTTCATGACTAGTCCTGTTTTGATTTTATTTCTTCATAGTAGGTAACTGCAACTTGGAAATATGATTACCTTCATGGACAGCTCAGATAGTGAGGAAGAGCAGGAGTGCAATGAGAGAACATCACTGATTGCGTCTGAAAGCCCGCAACTTCCTTCTTATCAAGATGGACCACAGGCTACAGAAGAACCTTCTGCTATAAGGGTTAGAGAAGACATTACACTTGAAGTAGATGTGGATTGTTAAAGCTAGTGTCAATTAGGCCCTTTACTTCAAATATGCAGAAATATATATTACTTTAACAGGTGACCCATAGGGCACACCTCACTGACATTCAGAGATGTCTGCCAATGACCAAGGGACCACAGTATAAATCAAAACACACAATCCAATACAGATGTTTTGAACATGGTATAAAGTAACCAGCATGGTCTAATACATATAAAAACACAATAGCCTTCTATGAAGAAAAGTGGTGCAAATACCCAAGGCCCACGCAACCCTGTGCCGACGGTGCGGCAGAGGTCCAGAGGGTAATGTACACCCCTTTTATTACTCACAACAAGTATAATTCCAGTGTGTAGTCACTGTTAACTGCAGCATTAAAGGGGTTGAACAACAAGAGGCTATACATCATGGTGGGTTAACGACTTAAAGGGCATCTGTCAGCAGATTTGTACCTGTGAAACTGCTGACCTGTTACATGTGCACTTGGCAGCTGAAGACATCTGTGTTGGTCCCATGTTTATATGTGCCTGATTGCTGAGAATTTTTATATGTGTAAATGAGCCTCTAGGAGCAACGGGGGCGTTGTTATTACACCTAGAGGCTCTGCTCTCTGCAACTGCTGTGCCCTCTGCACTTTGATTGACAGGGCCAAGCGTTAGGATTAGAGGCGAGTGACGTTTTCAAAAATTCAAATTGGCTGCTTCGCCGAACTTCGAGAAGCAATCCAATTTGTTCCGAATTGTAACGAATCATACTCAGTTTAATAGAGCAGGGGCAATGACTGGGAACGGCAGTCGCGCCACCCCTGTCATTTAACCCCTCAGATGCCGGATTCAACGTTGA
Source organism: Bufo gargarizans (assembly GCF_014858855.1). Taxonomy (NCBI): domain Eukaryota; kingdom Metazoa; phylum Chordata; class Amphibia; order Anura; family Bufonidae; genus Bufo; species Bufo gargarizans. The sequence continues at coordinate 361,230,576 of NC_058083.1, read as the reverse complement.
TCTGCTGACAGATGCCCTTTAAGTCTGAGAGTCACATTCAGCATATTAGGGGGTCAATCAGGGGTTAAAAAAAACCATACTCTCCTAATTCATTTGATCGCGGAGAGGCCGTCGCAGCCATCTTGATTGAAGAAAATGCTCCAATTCATGACGTCACTGCGTCCGCCCACATGTCACACGCACTTGAGAATTGGAGTGTTTTTCAAGATGGCCTCGACAACCTCTCCGCGATCTAATGGATGAGGTATGGTATGGATGAGTATGTTTGTTTGTTTTTTGTTTTTACCGCAATTTCGGGAAAAATCTATTTATTACCACGAAGCACCAAGAAATTTGGATTTGTGGTCAATTGAACTTCAGGAAAAATTATGATCAAATTCCACTTCGTTAACTTTGATTCGCTCAACACTAGTTGTGATGTTTTCACTGCCTGATCCTGTAAATTAAAGTGCAGAGGGCAGTTGCAGAGAGAGCTGAGCCTCTAGGTGTAACACCCCCGTTGCTCCGAGAAGCTCATTTGCTTATATTAAAACTTAATTTACTATGTTACTGTGAAGGCAGTCACTTTGTTCATGTGTTTTTGTTAAGCTCTCTATATGACTGGTTTCAACATCCCCAACAGCACCAGTACAGGGGTAGCACACAAGTGCTGGGAGATGCATCGAATGGGGAGACCTCAGGAGCGGCAGCCTCTGTCAGGGAAGGTTCAACGGACAGTGAAGAAGAAGAGCTGACACTTAAATATGGGGCTAAACATGTTATAATGCTCTTCGTGCCGGTCACGCTCTGTATGGTGGTAGTGGTTGCAACAATAAAATCTGTCAGCTTCTACACTGAAAAAAATGGACAGTTGTAAGTAGGCATTTTTCAATTTGCAGTTTTTTTTTACATGTGTTATGTTTTTAGCTTATTTTTATACATAAAAATTGTCCTTCTTATAGAAGTACAAGGTAGCAGAGCGTTGAACAGTGCACACAAGGGAATGTAACCTAAACTGAGTACTGGAGCCTTTATATAAGGAAGTTGCTCCAAAACAAAAAAAACTGATTTCATATACCATATTTTTTGCTTTATAAGAAACAATGGCAGTGTGTCTTATAAAGCGAGTACTAGTGAGCACTTTCATTATGGATCCGTCTTCAAATGCTTTCAGTACACTTGCGTTTTTCCGGATCCGGCGTGTAATTCCGGCAAGTGGAGTACACGCCGATCCGGACAACGCAAGTGTGAAAGAGGCCTAAGTTAAGTTCTTTATTTTATCTTTAATATGAGGTCTGATGGGGCTCTGGGATGGAATTCTAATCTGAGGTCTGGCATGGAAGTCTGATCTGGGGTCTGATGGGGGTCTGACATGGAGTTCTCATAGGGTTCTGGCATGGGGGTCTGATATAAGTTCCTGATTTGGGGGTCTGATCTGATTTTTTTTTATTTTTTTTTATTTTTTTTTTCCTTTTTTTTTTTTCTTCTTTTCCTCGTCTAAAACTTAGGGTTCGTCTTATCATCAGGTGTGTCTTATAAAGCGAAAAATACGGTATATATCTTACTAATTAGGTGGGCTGTGCCCCAGATATCCCTGTCATTGTGAGCTGGGATGCAGAGTTATTAGGCTGAGTCACACGTGACTAATTAGCTGTGGATTTGTACAGTACTACATGTGTTTTTGTTGTCTTTTTTTTTTTTTTTGTGGCGGAAATGCCGCAAATACACAGAATTTTTCCAGTTTTTTTCCATCACGTTTAAATTTGCCAATAGGAACCACTATTGTTTCTATTTACAATAGTTTACCCATGTGCACTCAAAGTACTAAATGGGGATCAGCAACCTCTGGCACTCAAGCTGTTCTTAAACTACTACTCCCAGAATTGTCCTTTTATTTCTGTGCGAGTTATAAGGACAGCCAAGTAAATGTGCATGCTGATTCCTGACCTAGATGATGTGGGCTTTTTTTGTTGCATCTGAATTCACTTCACTTTCAGTGTTTCATAGCGACCCTTTGTTCACGTTCCTTTTTAGAATCTACACACCTTTCTCTGAAGATACTCCATCTGTTGGGCAAAGGCTTCTAAACTCTGTATTGAATACAATTATTATGATAAGTGTTATCCTTGTGATGACTATATTCTTGGTGTTACTATACAAGTATCGCTGCTATAAGGTAAGCAGAATCCCTCATTTCATTAGTCCATAAAAGCTACTCTGTTGGAGACTTAACCTCTTAATGACCAGAAATATTTTTTTCCTTTTTTGCCTTCCTTTTGCCGTAACCTTTTTTTATTTTTACACTCGCTGGGCTGTCTGAGGCCTTGTTTTAAGCAGGAGAAATAATATAACTTTTTGGCATTGTTTTGGGATAAATATAAATTACTGTCATTTTATATAATTTTTTTTTGTTGTGGAAATATAAAAAGAAAATCAATTTTTGCATAGTTTTTTTTTTTTTTTTTTTTCCTGTGTTCAAGTTTCAAACCAAGTAACCTGATAATTAAATTCTTCAGGTTATTATGGTCGTGTGGATGCCTAGTATGTTTATTTTTTTTATTTAACGTGTGCAAATTAAAATGTATTTTACACTAAATGATATTTTTTATATTATTTATTTAAAAAAAAGTTAATCCCTATATGGGATTAGAATAAAGAAAAAACCTCTTTATTTTAATGAATTAATATATAACTTTTAATGATATACTTTAAAACCAAACCCCTGTAAAATAAGACAACAATAGTATAAAGAAATACAGGTGATAAATATTATAGAATTACTTTTTAAATGTATAATGTATTAGCATACTCCTGTACGTTAATACATTATACTCTGGCTTACAGTGCAGGCAGCCCTGGGGTCCTCAGGGCAGACCGGAAACCCAGTGACCCGATTGCAGACAGAGTCCCCTTTGATCATGCCACAATGTGGATTGTAGTGATCAAAGTATTAACAGCCAGTTGAAGCTTTGTCTGACCCTGGCTTGTTAAGCAGGAGCCAGCGCTAAGAACATAGACTCCTAGGGCTGGAGCGCTCGGGCAGTCATTTAACCCCCCTGCAGTAACCTCAAAAGACGTTGCTGCCGACAGGGGACCTGCACCGCCTGCTGTAAAAGGAAAGTGGGCAGTCATTAAGGGGTTAAAAATTGATACTGTGTTCATGTGTGTGTCTTCTGTCAACTTTCTGTTTGCTGATCATATTAGCATTAAAAAACCTGATGTACAATAAGAGTGGAGTTGGGATGACAGATCATAAATAAATAATTCTTCATGGATCCTGTAAAAATGGAAACGATTCAATTTTCTATGTTCTTCATGTAAAACGAGTGGATTGTCTCATTTGCTTATGTTGTCTCAAGAGGGTTAAAACAAGGAATGTTCAGAAAGGTTGAAGTGGCAGTCCAGCAGGATTACATTTGTCATAGATGGTGCAGATTCATCCTCCTGCAAATCTTTGTTACCGAAAAAAGTTGCAAACCTCATATTTGCGACTTTTTAAACGGCACTTGCAACAAATTTTTCTGCAAGTAGTGTTTATGTGCCGCCTTTGCTAGTTTCTGAAAACCGGCGGGTCCACCGCATTTATTTTAATTTTGTGCCTGTTTATTCTGGCACTCAGACTGCGATAAATCTCCTCAAGTGTTTCCCTAGGCATACATCAGGTAGTTCAGTTGCTGGAATGCAGTTAGGATCTAACAGTTTCTTACTGTGCTGACGCCATGCTTGCATACTCCACACTACTATTAGTGTATGCAGCGTGCGCAGGGATGAGATGTCGCTCCCCTCCACCTGTTAGTTGTAGAATCCATCTGCAGCATCTGGCAGGGCTGATACTGAAACTGCAGTGGACAAACAGAACACTGCAGATTCCTGGTCTGCTAATAAACAGCAGGTTACAGGTAACTAAGCGCCTAAAGACCAAGCTCCATACCTGTACAATGCCCAATAAATGCCCCATTTATACGACCTCCGATCCTCATTTTGTACTGGTTTGATGCAGACCCATTTATTTCAATGGGGCGGCAAAAGATGCAGACAGCACACCATGTGCTGTCTGCATCCATATGTCTGTTACATGATAGAATAGAACTTGTCTTTGTTGTAGGGCTGTTCTATACAGGACAGGGCGTTCTATTCCGTAAAATGCAGAACCCACACGGCTGTTATTCGTGTTTTGTGGATCCCCAATTTGCAGACAGCAAAACAGGCTATGGTCGTGTGGATGAACTCTAAACCTATTGCAATCTAGTAGGAGTAGTTCCAGCTGTGCCGCTTCCTCTATTGGACCCAGCGATCACATCGTCGCAGGGTGTCTCGGGCAGAGCTTCAAGGTCTTAGCAGACCCATTGTTTACATTACCCCCAAAGAGAGCTGTTTTACCCTGTAACTGAGGCTGCCTTGGATGTCTCAATTACAGCGGAAGAGTTAAAAAAATAAAAAAGCCTGTTCACGCAAAACTATACTTGGGGAACCCATTTAAATCTTACTTTGGTGTCATTTTGTATATTAAAAAAATAGACTATTTAAATTTTTTTTTTTTGCAGTTTTCCCCCAAAAAACGAAATAAATAAATTCTAAAAAAAATATTTAAAAAGCATCACAAAAATGATTTTGGTAGTTCAAGAGCTGAAAAAGGGGTTAGGGTTAGGATTGTTAAACCACCTTGTGCGCTAAATCATAAAGTATCTGTTCATTAAGGCCTTTTCGGGCCTGGTCATTAAAGGGTTTCTGTCATGAGAAATAACGTGATGTGCTAATGTCAGCACTACATAACAGTGTGCCTGCCGCCGTTCTCTTAAAATATGCTAATGTGCTACTGGGCCGTTGCTTCAGCACCTCGAGGCTTGGTCTATGCACCCTTTGGCACGCCCAGGTCCCGTTGATTGACTGTAGAAGTTCTCCTCATCGTCACGTAAATCCCTCGCCTGCGCCGTCCCTTTTAGCATTTGGCGCAGTGAATGACGGATGCACTCCTGGTGCCGGCTTTCTTCCTTCGGTGCAGGCCAAAGGATGTGTTGACCAGGCCTCTAGGTGCTGAAGCAACGCCCCAGTAGCACCTAGAGGCTCATTAGCATATTTTGAGAATGGCGGCAGGCAGGGAGTTATAAAGCATACTATTATGTACTGCTGACATTAACACATCACTAATGTCAGTCAGATACATAACGTTATTTCTCATGACAGAAATCCTTTAAAAGGCTAATGTATTAGGGAAATTTGCTTGACAATAACAATTGATTAATGAGAAGAAATTTGTAGGTACACAGGGAAAAGTGTCTAAAATCTGATTATTTATATTTTAGTTCATTCACGGATGGCTCATTATCTCATCTTTGATGCTACTTTTTATGTTTACATACATATATCTTTGGTAAGTATATGTTTCCAATTCAGATAATTAGAAAAATTTACTTTTTTCTATTACATGTTATATGGAGCAGATTGCCAGGAAAGATGATCTAATTAATAAACTCTATAAAAGTAGACCTTTTCAAGCCAAACAACCCTGTAAAGATATCCCTATGGAGGCTTATGGCAATATAGAATATAGCTGCAGTGAGCTGTTAAAAGGGAGTCTATCACCTAAAATGACCATTATACACCCCAAACATGATGATATCCATTACATTCCCCATTTTATAATCTTACCTGTCATATTGCTGTCCGTCGCCTATTCGCTCTTAAAAACACTTTTATTCCATATGCTAATCGGGTTCTGAAGGTGCCCAGGGGCGGCGTTTATGCGGCCGGTGCCCAGGCTCCACGGCGCTGTTCAAATCAAACCCCTCCCCTTTCACCCCTCTGGCCCGCCCTCGGTTCTTCAGATACCATCTTGCAGTCAATGACCAATCCGGCGCCTGCGCCTGCGCACTCCATTACTCACTAGGGCAGAGGCAGCAGAGCGTTTAATGCGCATGCGCCGGCCCGTACATCCCGATATTTTGGCAGTTTACTTCCGCCGGCTAGATCGGGATGTACGGGCCGGCGCATGCGCATTAAACGCTCTGCTGCCTCTGCCCTAGTGAGTAATGGAGTGCGCAGGCGCCGGCGCCGGATTGGTCATTGACTGCAAGATGGTATCTGAAGAACCGAGGGCGGGCCAGAGGGGTGAAAGGGGAGGGGTTTGATTTGAACAGCGCCGTGGAGCCTGGGCACCGGCCGCATAAACGCCGCCCCTGGGCACCTTCAGAACCCGATTAGCATATGGAATAAAAGTGTTTTTAAGAGCGAATAGGCGACGGACAGCAATATGAAAGGTAAGATTATAAAATGGGGAATGTAATGGATATCATCATGTTTGGGGTGTATAATGGTCATTTTAGGTGATAGACTCCCTTTAAGCCATGTTTACACATTCGGGGTTTAGGAGCAAATTCTGTGCCTAAATCCTGACAGAATCCTGACGATATTTTATCCCATTCTAATGCAGTAGAAGAAAATTGTACAGAATAATAAATGCAGTGCAAGTTTTAAAATTAATGGAAAAGCCTATGATTTGCACCCATGAATTAAAGGGGGTTTCCCATCTCAAAATTTGTGGCGTATCACTAGCATTTGACAGAATTCTACTTATCTCAGGTGAAGATAAAGAAAAACAGGAGAAGGAACATCAGCCGCTTAAGCGTTCACCACTGTGGGTGTTCTGAAAAAACTGAGCGTTGACTCTATTTCCAGCAGACCCAGATTGGTGAAGGAAGAGGTGTCCGCACTAGTGGTGTTTCATGTTCCTTTTGTTCAGGGCCGAACTGCAAACTTAAGGTGGTCCTGGAAACCTAAAAGTGGCCTCATGTTTTAGGCGAGTCTAAATTGATATAACGTGGGGAAACATACCATATTTTTGCCCTATAAGACACATCTAGGTTTTAGAGGAGGAAACTAAGAAAAAAATATTTTTCATCAGACTTTAGCTTAGAGCCCCAATCAGATCCCCAATTTTAGTTACACCTCACTTCAGAGCCACGATTAGACCCCCAGTGTAATCAGACCTCAGCTCAGATCCCCAATTTCCAGGACGTCCCTCCATGACAGTACCCACTGGGGAGGATGTCCTATTGGATCTCTGTAGGGACAGGAAGCGTGAGAGGTTAAAAAACCCTACCCTCCCACCAGTGTTCTTCCTGTCCCTACAGGGATAGGAGCAGTGAGAAGGAATCCCTGCTAGTAGTAGGGAACATCACTAGGCCGAGGCTGGTCGGGGGGGCTCATGCCTCTCCTCTTCAGCCTCTGTCGCGGCCTAAAGCCAGCACCCCTCTGGGAAGGGGTCCCCTAGCTCTCCGGGTACCTCTCTCTGCTGCAGGCCGCGGTACCAGGACGCTGTTGCGGCTTCTCCGATGGAGCTCTGCGCACAGCAGCGGCTCCGTCCTCGGCTGACGCGGTCCACGTCACTTCCTGTGCGACCCGGAAGTGACGCATTCAAGATGGCGGCGCGCATTCATGCTGGAGGCCTCGCATGTGGGGTTGATTCTTCTTAGGAAGAGTCCCCCGGAAGAGGAAGCGGATCCGTGCGGCGATGAGGGGAGGGCCAGTAAGGTAAGACCCTTTAATAAACGCTGTGATGTGTGCTTCAGGCTGTTACATCATGGAGGCCCAAGGTTTGAGCAAGCTAGATGCGGTAGCTGACCCCCTCATCCAGAATACTGTAAGTAGTATCCTGCTGGTTAGGTAAAATTTCCTACTGGACCGGTTTTATATCTCCTTCTCCCCCTGTTAAGGTGGAAAAGGAGACGGGACATAGACCGCATGGAGACTCCAAGAAAAAAGCTAGGAAATGCGCAACGTGCACTAAGGAGCTTTCTGAGTCTTATAAGAAGGCCATCTGCACTGATTGCTTAGCAAAGATCCTGAAGGAGGAACAACCATCCTTTCTGGAGGAGCTGAGAACCATTGTCAGAGAGGAAGTACAGCCGGCAGGAATGAGTCAGCCCCCTTCCCTTCCAGTCCCCTCTGTCCAAGCGTGCCAGAGTACACTTAGTTTCGGATTCGGAGGAGGAAACCGGGTCCCCTTCGGACGAATTGGAGGATGAGATCCCCCCCTTCCGTGACGGAGGAACCTAGGAGATATCTGTTTTCCACAGAACATCTTGACTCGCTCCTAACAGCGGTAAGACAGACCATGGCAGTTGAGGAGGAGGAGCCGAAACGTTCAGTACAGGACGAGATGTTCGGCGGATTAAGGGCCAGGAAAAGAAAGCTTCGGTAGCCCGCGCCATGTGCTTATGGCTAGAGCAACTGGAAGAGCATCTCAAGATGAAGACTTCCAGGGAGGAAATATTAGAGTCCTTACCTTTATTGAAATTTGCAGCGTCCTTCATGGCGGATGCCTCGGCAGAGTCTATTCGTTTCGCAGCTAGAAATGACACTCTTACAAACACAGCAAGACGAGCCCTCTGGCTCAAATCCTGGACGGGAGACATTGCCTCTAAAAATAAATTATGTGCAATTCCCTTTACCGGAGCATACCTTTTTGGCCAGGTCCCCGATTCCATTCTGGAAAGTGCAGCGGACAAAAAGAAGGGGTTTCTGGAAGAGAAGGCAAAGAAGCCAGTGCAGCCCTTTCGTAAAACCTCTAGGCCATGGGTGTCAAACTCATGGCCCTCCAGATGTTGCAAAACTACAACTCCCATCATTCCCTGATAGCTGTAGTATGCCCAGGCATGATGGGAGTTGTAGTTTTGCAACAACTGGAGGGCCACGAGTTTGACATCCCTGCTCTAGGCAGTTTACATCCTCAGAGAGAGGGAAAGGTAAAACCTGGTAGATGGAGCTACCCTAAAGGAGGGAAAGGTAGGGGTTTCCTCTTCAATCCTAACTCAGGCCCAAGCAAACAATGACATCAGGCCAGTAGGGGGCAGGCTCTGCTTGTTTTGGGAATCCTGGACTCGGGTTACCCAAAATCAGTGGATCCTCAATTCCATCCGAGAAGGGGTAAAATTAGAATTTCGTGGTCCTCCATGGGTCATTATTCAAGTCTTTCTAATAAAAAAAAAACGGATGGAACTTACAGGACAATTATCAACCTGAAGTCTCTGAACAAGTCATTAGCTTACCACAAGTTCAAGATGGAATCCATAAAGTCAGCAATCCCGTTAATTTCAGTAGGAGATCTCCTATGTACCATGGACCTGAAGGATGCCTATTATCACATCCCGATTCATCCTCTATACCAGAAATATCTCAGGTTTGCAATCATCCAGGAGGGGACTGTCCTTCATTATCAGTTCCAGTGTCTCCCCTTTGGAATTTCGTTGGCCCCTCGCATCTTTACAAAAGTCATCACAGAGGTAGTGGCGTATCTAAGAGAACAGCAGATAAGGATTGTTCCATACCTGGACGATTTTCTCCTAATTGCAGACACAAAACAGAATCTCGAGAGCAGTATTCATCAGACCATAGCCCTTTTCAAGGATCTGGGCTGGGTAATAAATTACCCCAAATCAGACCTAGTACCAAGCACCAGGAAGCAATTTCTAGGAGTTCTCTTAGACACAGAAAATCAATTCTCCTTCCTTCCAGAGTCCAAGCAGGAGATAATAAGGGGAAAGATAGTGTCTTTCCAGAAAAGAAAGGTCCATACTCTAAGAGAGGCAATGAATATTCTTGGCCTGATGACATCATGTATTTCAGTGATCCCGTGGGCTCAGTTTCATTCCAGGATCCTACAGTCCGCAGTCCTGGCATCATGGGACAGGGATTATCATTCCTTAGACTCAAAGATAGCGCTTACAAAGCAGTGTCTAAGTTCTCTATCCTGGTGGACCAACCCCGAAAATCTAAGGAAGGGGGTGGCCTGGAATCCGTCTCCATCCATAGTCATCACCATGGATGCAAGCCAGTGGGGTTGGGGTGCCCATCTGAAGGATCATGTCTTCCAGGGCAGATGGTCCAGCCTGGACAGCCACAGATCCTCAAATTACAGGGAGTTGAAGGCGGTGTGGAAAACACTAAAGTCGGCCGAATACATTCTCTCCAACCACCACATCAGAATTCTCTCAGACAACGTGACTACGGTGTGTTACCTAAAGCGTCAAGGGGGAACCAGAAACCCTCTACTTCAGGTCTTATCAGAAAACTTTTTTCACTGGGCAGAGAGGAAAGTTCTCTCAGTGACGGATGTTCACCTAAAGGGAGCAGAGAACTCCACGGCAGACTTTCTAAGCGGACACTGTCTCTACGCAGGCGAATGGTGTCTAAACCGGGAGGTTTTCCTTCAGATCTGCCACCAATGGGGGTTCCCACAGATAGACCTATTTGCTTCAAGGAGGAACACCCAGGTGAATCAGTTCTTCTCTCTGAACCCCAGAGACAATCCGCTAGGGGTAGACGCCTTATCCCAGGATTGGGACATGGACCTGGCATATGCCTTCCCTCCGTTTCCCTTGATTCCATTGGTCCTAAAGAAACTAAAAGCTTGCTCGGCTACCCTTATTCTGATAGCCCCGGCCTGGCCGAAGAGAGCCTGGTTTCCGCTGTTGAAGGATTTACTCCTAGAAGATCCAATAACCCTTCCAGGAAGGAAGGACCTTCTCGTACAAGGGCCCCTGTAACACCCAACCCTCGAGAAACTAAAACTAACAGCCTGGATCCTGAAAGGCAGATCCTGAGAAGTAAAGGCCTGTCAGATAAGGTAATTTCAACCTTGCAGCAAAGCCGCAAACCTGTAACCTCAGCCATATATTTAAAGATATGGAAGAGGTTTACATCATGGCTCTCAGACACTCATCCAGGGATCTCTGTCCCGTCTATAGGCTGCATTCTGGACTTTTTACAGGTGGGTTTCGATTTGGGCCTAAAACCCAGTACCCTTAAGGTCCAGATTTCGGCCTTGAGTAGTTTTCTTGATACCCCTCTGGCAGACCACAGGTGGATTAGGAGATTTGTTAAATCAATTTCCAGGTTGAGACCCACTATTAGACAGACAGTTCCCCCATGGGACTTAAATGTAGTCTTAGAGGGTCTTTGTAGTTCTCCCTTTGAACCAATTGACCAGTTATCGGATAAGTTACTTTCCTTTAAAACTGTCTGTCTTCTAGCCATTACCACAGCTCATAGAATTGGAGAGATTCAGGCCCTCTCCATCAGGGAACCATTCTTGAAGATTCTGGATGACCGAGTCATTTTGAAATTAGATCCGTCTTTCTTGCCAAAAGTGGTATCTTCGTTTCACAGGAATCAGGAAATAATCCTTCCTTCACATTCTTGGGGGAGGCACAAAACGAGGGAAGATTCCACTGCCTGGACGTAAGAAGATCCATTCTCGCTTACCTTCAGAGGACAGCGCCGTGGAGAAGATCACAGAACCTCTTTGTTTTGTTTGGAGGAAGGAACAGAGGCAACAAGGCCTCGAAACAGACTCTAGCCTGTTGGATCAGAGACTCGATTTGAGAGGCTTACATACAGAAAGGACTTACTTGCCCTTTATCTATAAGAGCCGACTCCACCAGAGCAGTGGCATCGTCGTGGGCAGAAAAAGCAGATGCTTCAGTGGAGCAGATTTGCAGGGCCGCTACCTGGTCCAGTTTCTCTACATTTGTTAAGCATTATAGACTAGATTCTCTGGCCAACCAGGACCTGGCGTTCGGTCGTAAGGTCCTTCAGGCTGTGGTCCCCCCTAGTTATTTAGCTGGTAGTTCTTTAGTGGGTACTGTCATGGAGGGACGTCCTGGAAACTAAGGTTTAGTCTTACCGGTAAACGGTTTTCCAGGAGTCCGACATGACAGTACCCGTTATTTTCCCCCCCATATTTCTTTTCAGTTATTGCCAGGGTCCTTAATTACCTTTCCAATGTGAGATTAACATGGAAGTTCAATAAATGCTTTGGATCCTATCTGGTGTAGTAATTGAAAAGAACACTGGTGGGAGGGTAGGGGAGGGGCCTTTTAACCTCTCGCGCTTCCTGTCCCTACAGAGATCCAATAGGACATCCTCCCCAGTGGGTACTGTCATGTCGGACTCCTGGAAAACCGTTTACCGGTAAGACTAAACCTTAGTTTTCATAAGACCCTCAATTAGACCTCAGATCACAGCCCCAATGTGAATAAGACCCCCCCCCCCCCCCCATCTAAACTCCCAATGTGAATAAGACACCAAAGCAGACCAGATCCCCAATGTGAATATGACCCCCAAGCAGACCTCAGATCAGACCCCAATGTGAATATGACCCCCCAAGCAGACCTCAGATCAGACCCCAATGTGAATATGACCCCCCAAGCAGCCCTCAGATCAGAGCCCCAATGTGAATATGACCCCCCAAAACAGACCTCAGATCAGACACACGGGCTCAGAACAGATATTAAAAAAACTATTAACGTACCTCTCCTGCTCCGCACACCACCACCGCTCCTCACATCCACACTTTTCTAGTTCAGCCTTCTACGTGCTGTGACCCAACGAGCACATCGCGAGGTCTTAGTGCACAGACATCCTTACGCGGTGCACAGTCACAGCAGAGTGAGCGTCTGAGGAAGACCCAGGAAGTGGCGAGTACAGAGCTTAGGAAGCATTGCATTTACCGCTTCCCGTTCTTCCTGTACTAATGAGCGCTTCCATAATAGAAGCAATCATTAGCATTCACCCCATAAGACTGTAATATTCAAGTATATGCCCATTCTGAGGACAGCTATGCAGTCAAATTCAGGAAGACACCTGCAGCCACCGGCCAGGTGCATAAGTACCTGATGCTCCTACGTTAATGTTGAGAACATTAGATTATTAAGTACCCAACCGGAAGTAGGGTCTGTGCCCAGTCCACTTCTGCTTTTTGTTTTATGGATCATTGCTTACACCTTCCATCAAAAAACTGTTCGTTTTCTGGATGTAATATATAGAAAGTCACTCATAGTACTGGAAATATAGGCTCGTTGTACTGTCCTGGCTCTTTAACTTTCTGTTTGCTCTTTTGGCATGGCAACTTTTTCAGTCAGACCATCACTGCGGCAAAAGAGAATCCTCCTGTAGTAACTCAATTCAATCATCACACGTTGCACTAATCAATGCAATGCTCTTCTGTGGGCATCTTTATCTAGCCCCATCACGAGGACAATAGAAATGTCATACTGTTATCTCAATTCTGTACATACTATTAGAATAAAGATTACATTGCAGATAACATCTTCCCATCACAGCAGCAGTAAACGGATAACGGATCATTTACCTATATAGGAGGCCTTATCAATTATGTTGTCTGCTATAGAAGGACAGTATTTTGTATTTCCGTTTCAGTTGCATAGTACTATTGAAATCGATGAAAACAGCCAAAGATTCTAAAAAAAAGTTTTTTTTTATAATAACCTATCCTCTGGATAAGTCATCAGTATCTGGTGGGGGTCCGACAACCGGGACTCCCACGATCAGCTGTTTGAAAAGTGAACGGCGCTCCTGTGAGCAGCGCAGCCTTCTCTCAGCTTTTTCTAGGCCAGTGACGAGACATTTGTCTGTCATGTAGCCTAGGAGCAGCTCAGCCCCATTTAAGTGATACTAATGACCTATCCAGAGGATAGGTCATCAATATAAAAATCTCAGAAATCCCTTTTAAATAAAAATAAATAAATCCCCTTTTCTGATGAAATTGTCCCTTTAAGCCCTAGCCTCTGTGTGCTGCTGTATGGAAACATTAGCTGTTGTTAGAGATACTTCTAGGGAGAATAGTATTACAAATGGCACTAAAATTGAATATTATCTGATCAGTAAATTATCTAGACATAATAGGTACCATATCGGGTACTTCTGTGCCTCCATGTTATACCTACCTGCTTTGGGCTCATACTTTTTGCCTTTTTTTTTTTATTTTTTTTTTTTTTACCTGCTTCACTGTATGACATTTACTCTGATCTACACCAAAAACTGGTATACTATTTGATTTCTTGAAACAAATGTCTTTGCTGAGGCATTAAAAGGGTTTTCCAACTCTTTCTGATGACCTATCCTCTGGGACCCCTGACGATCGCCTGTTTGAGAAGGCACCAGCAGCCTTCCTGGTGCTTACCAAGCACAGCCCTGAACATTGTAAAGCGCCTATGCTTTTTATCGCAGCTCGGCCCCATTAACTTGCGCCTAGGCCATGTAACCGATCAATGTGACATCATTGGCCTAGGGTAAGCGCTGGTGATCGGTGGGGACCAAACAGATCAGCTTAAATCAGATACCGAAAGAGTCAGAAAACCCCTTTAAGTGTATTTTAGTTCCTAACAAAATCAATTTTTTTTATACATATATATATTTTTATAGTGAAGTTTTCAAGACTTACAACGTGGCAATGGACTATCCAACCTTGTTTTTGGTCATCTGGAATTTTGGGGCAGTGGGAATGATCTGCATTCACTGGAAAGGCCCTCTTCAGCTACAACAGGCTTATCTTATCATGATCAGTGCTCTTATGGCCCTTGTTTTCATCAAGTATTTGCCAGAGTGGTCAGCTTGGGTAATTCTAGGAGCCATATCTGTTTATGGTATGTATCTGATTCCCCTGGTTTTGCAATGCATTGGAGTAATTGCTGTATGATTACTTCCATACAGATGTGATGTCAGTATTCAGTCAAGTAGGCAAGAAATGGTCATTGTCAATCATTTTACATGAGAACAGACTCTTAGGGTGCACTTACACCAACAGACTATCTGACCAATTTCTGTCCAATTAGACCAATAATTGGTGTGTGTATAACAAAGATCTGTGTGTGTAAATGGCCATCTGACCAATGATTGGTCAGAAAATCTGTCAGATAATCTGATGGTGTAAATGCACCCGAAATGCAAGGAGACTGTATTTTTGGGGACTCTTTCCCATACCCTGTAGGGATGAGTTCCACTGACCGTCCGTACACCCTCCAAACTACAAGGAAAGAATACTTATCCTGAAGTAAAACCATTTGACTTCAGTAAGCCCCTGATGAGTTCCAACTCTATGGAATGAAACATGGCATGTAGGGCTATATAGTAAGGGCTTTACAGGGACTAGGCCCCATTATAGGGACAGGTTCCTTATGGGGTCGCCCCTGTTGGGGCAGGTGCTCTGTGTTGGTGAGGGAGTGCTCTAGACCAGGACACAATAGGAGTGTCCATACTGCCATACCCACAGAAGCACTGGTCACCAGTGTCCGACTGTTATACCAGGGCACTGACGCCACCCATTGTTTGCTGGTCGTGTGTCTACAGGACTGGGTAAGAGCTACCCATAATTATCCTACCGCGGCCCCAGATGGTGGCAATATATGTGTATACATGTATGTATGTTTTTGTTTCGTCCCACTGCAACCACCTATGCTTTTAGCGATTTATTAGTAAAAGTTATATTTTATTTGCTCAGTCCACAAGTGGAATTAAGTTGATAAGGGTTTAGCATTCAATGGATCCATCTATTGCCCATGGAGAACATGAACATCAGATGGATGTGATTCACTTATGAGTGACTACCACAAGAAATGCACTAGTTTGTTAACTACTTTGGTCCGTTTTGCAGACCGAATATCTGGATGCCCGGTTCTTACACTTTAATTTGTTTTAATTAGCTGTAATGTAACAGTACAGTTATTCAGCTTGATAAACTTGAAATAACATGGCAATACATGAGTCCTGATGTCTTCCGTGACTGTTTTGTGCCTTTGTTGATAGACTTGATGGCTGTATTATGCCCAAAAGGCCCTTTGAGGATGCTGGTGGAGACTGCACAGGAAAGAAACGAGCCTATATTTCCAGCATTAATATATTCTTGTAAGTAATGCATTATCATTTTGTGTATCCAGTGCCATATTGTGAAGAAAGACCATACATGATGACATGCTGGAAGCATGACTATGAAAAGTTGTTTCATGTTTGTTACCACTAACAATGTAATATGTAACTATCATTCACTCACTGTATCCAATTTTGGAAAAATAATATATTGTATATATTGCCTGAAATATTCTTCCATCCAGTGCTATGAGTTTATAATAGCCATTTGCAAAGAAAATGTTGCCAAACCTCCAGTAAAGGCTTAGGCCTTGTTCACTTGGCCAAGGCGCATGGGGTCTTACTGTACCTCTGAATGACAAGAAGGCAAGTATTATTTTTTTTTTTTTCTACTTCAGATTCTTTATGAAATCTAACACATGCTGTATTATGGATGTACTCTCCTCTTAGAAACATTGACAAAGATTTTCTAATACATTGATCCCTCAAGATACAATGGCTTCAGGGTACAATATTTTCAGCTTACAGTGGTCTTTCCTGGGCCATTGTAATTTTAAGCTAGACTCAATATACAGTGCCTCTGACTCAGATCCAATCAATCGCCATGGCCATTTCTTTGGTAAAACACCTGTATTGGATGTTTAGTAGCTCATTTTTTATAGTACAGTGCAATACTACATCTCTTGTACTGCCCTCTGTCTGTGCCAGGATGAGCTGCCCCTATGGATGTTAGGTGATGGCAGCTCCCTTTTATTTTTCTGGTACAATGTGCCCTGGAGAAGCTCCGGTCCTCATCACAGAAAGTGATTTACAGTTTCTAGCATCTATTCCTGACTGTTACATGTAAGGACTTAGGGAGTCATTCACTATGCTGAAATACGCCTTAGGGTACTTATGAACGGATCCGGTTGTATTATCTTTAGCATTGCCAAGACAGATCCATCATTAACATCATTGAAAGTCAATAGGGGACGAATCCATTTTCTATTGTGGCAGAGAAAAATGATCCGTCTCCATTGACTTGCATTGGGGTAATGCCGGATCCGTCTTGCATCCGCATCCCAGGGCAGAAAGCAAAATACAACCTGTTGCGGTTTGCTCTTCAGTCTGGGAACGCAAATGAATGGAATGCATTTTGGAGCATTCCGTCCTGTTCAGTTTTGTCCCCATTGACAATGAATGGAGACAAAACGGAAGCATTTTCCCCTGGTATTGAGCCCCTATGACAGAACTCAATACCAGAAAACTTAAATGCTAGTGTGAAAGTACCCTTAATTAGGCGTATTTTAGGCGCAGATAGCAGCGTATTCTGCGACTTCGCCCTGCTCATGCCAGGTCTAAAATTGTGGGCGGGAAAAAGGACAGGCTGACAGGCCCATCTCATTCACCATTTTCTACGCCTCTTTTAGGCGTAGAAAAAGGTCTAAATGTAAGCCCACTCAGAAGCTGTCTTACATTTAGAACTGGCGCTGGATGCGCAGAAGTTATGGAGAGGCCTGCGACTCCTCATAACTTCGACAGAGCAACCACCAGCTAAGGGCTTTATTAAGACCGGCGTCTAAAAGTCTGGTCTTAATAAATGTACCCCTTAGTTAACTGCCTCTTTTTCTTTAACCACTTCAACCCTGCTAGCTGAAACCCCCTTAATGATCAGGCCACTTTTTACACTACTGCACTACACTACTTTCACCGTTTATTGCTCGGTCATGCAACTTACCACCCAAATGAATTTTACCTCCTTTTCTTCTCACTAATAGAGCTTTCATTTGGTGGTATTTCATTGCTGCTGACATTTTTACTTTGTTATTAATCAAAATTTAATGATTTTTTTGCAAAAAAATGTCATTTTTCACTTTCAGCTGTAAAATTTTGCAAAAAAAAAAACGACATCCATATATAAATTTTTCGTTAAATTTATTGTTCTACATGTCTTTGATGAAAAAAGTTTGGGCAAAAAAAATAATGGTTTGGGTAAAAGTTATAGCGTTTACAAACTATGGTACAAAAATGTGAATTTCCACTTTTTGAAGCAGCTCTGACTTTCTGAGCACCTGCCATGTTTCCTGAGGGTCTACAATGCCCAGACAGTAGAAAACCCCCACAAATTACCCCATTTCGGAAAGTATTTCATAGAACTTTTTATTTTATTTTCACAAGTTAGCGGAAAATGATTTTTTTTTTTCTTTTTTAGATTTTTTTTTTCTTACAAAGTCTCATATTCCACTAACTTGTGACAAAAAATAAAAACTTCCATGAACTCACTATGCCCATCACAAAATAACTTGGGGTGTCTTCTTTCCAAAATGGGGTCACTTGTGGGGTAGTTATACTGCGTTTGCATTCTAGGGGCCCAGATGTGCGAGAAGAAGTTTGCAATCAAAATCTGTAAAAAATGACAGTTGAAATCCGAAAGGTGCACTTTGGAATGTGGGTCCCTTTGCCCACCTAGGCTGCAAGAAAGTGTCACACATCTGGTATCGCCGTACTCAGGAGAAGTTGGGGAATGTGTTTTGGGGTGTCATTTTACATATACCCATGCTGGGTGAGAGAAATATCTTGGCAAAAGACAACTTTTCCAATTTTTTTAATACAAAGTTGGCATTTGACCAAGATATTTATCTCACCCAGCATGGGTATATGTAAAATGACACCCCAAAACACATTCCCCAACTTCTCCTGAGTACGGCGATACCACATGTGTGACACTTATTTGCAGCCAAGGTGGGCAAAGGGGCACATATTCCAAAGTGTACCTTTCGGATTTCACAGGCCATTTTTTACACACTTTGATTGCAAAGCACTTCTCACACATTTGGGCCCCTAAATTGCCAGGGCAGTATAACTACGCCACAAGTGACCTCATTTTGGAAAGAAGACACCCCAAGGTATTCCGTGAGGGACATGGCGAGTTCCTAGAATTTTTTTTATTTTTTGTCACTAGTTAGCGGAAAATGATTATTTATTTATTTTTTTTCCTTACAAAGTCTCATATTCCACTAACTTGCAACAAAAAATAAAAAAATTCTAGGAACTCGCCATGCCCCTCACGGAATACCTTGGGGTGTCTTCTTTCCAAAATGGGGTCACTTGTGGCGTAGTTATACTGCCCTGGCAATTTAGGGGCCCATATGTGTGAGAAGTACTTTGCAATCAAAATGTGTAAAAAATGGCCTGCAAAATCCGAAAGGTGCTCTTTGGAATGTGTGCCCCTTTGCCCACCTAGGCTGCAATAAAGTGTCGCACATCTGTTGAGTACGGCGATAGCAGAAGTTGGGGAATGTGTTTTGGGGTGTCATTTTACATATACCCATGCTGGGTGAGAGAAATATCTTGGCAAAAGACAACTTTTCCCATTTTCTTTATACAAAGTTGGCATTTGACCAAGATATTTATCTCACCCAGCATTGGTATATGTAAAATGACACCCCAAAACACATTCCCCAACTTCTCTTGAGTACGGCGATGCCACATGTGTGACACTTTTTTGCAGCTTAGATGCGCAAAGGTGCCCAAATTCCTTTTAGGAGGGCATTTTTAGACATTTGGATCCCAGACTTCTTCTCACGCTTTAGGGCCCCTAAAAAGCCAGGGCAGTATAAATACCCCACATGTGACCCCACTTTGGAAAGAAGATACCCCAAGGTATTCAATGAGGGGCCTGGCGAGTTCATAGAATTTTTTTTTTTTTGGGCATAAGTTAGCGGAAATTGATTTATTTATTTTTTTTTTTCTCACAAAGTCTCACTTTCCACTAACTTGGGACAAAAATTTAAATCTTTCATGGACTCAATATGCCCCTCAGCGAATACCTTGGGGTGTCTTCTTTCCAAAATGGGGTCATTTGTGGGGTGTTTGTACTGCCCTGGCATCTGGGCTGAAAGAAAAAAATGAACGGCACAGATTTTTTCATTCGCATCGATCAATGTGAATGAAAAAATCTCTGCCCAAAAAAAAAAAAAAAAAAGGAGGGGAAAGGCGTCTGCCAGGACATAGGAGCTCCGCCCAACATCCATACCCACTTAGCTCGTATGCCCTGGCAAACCAGATTTCTCCATTCACATCAATCGATGTGGATGAATAAATCATTAGCGGGATTTTTTTTTTTTTAAATATATATATACAAAGTGTTTGCCAAAGCATAAGAACGCCGCCTCCTCCTCAGCTCGTATGCCTTGGCAAACGTATCTTTTACTGCAGAGTAGAAATTTCGTCTTGCAGCGCCGCATACACCGACTTGCGTGTAATCTGACAGCAGCGCAATGCTTCTGTCCGACTAGCTGCACTGATGTGCATTCTATCGGTTGGTCCACCTCGAAGGTAAAAAAATAAAAATAAAAAAAAAAGGCCGCAACACAATAATTGTATTAACTTTGGAACAGAACATATAAACTTTAACTTTTTGAACTAAACAATAACCTTTTTGCTTACTGGTGTTTTTTTTTTTTTTGTTTGTTTTTTTACCTTTTATAGAACAAACCTCTCCTTCCCCATGGGTCAATGTGCAAAGCGCAAATCGCCCAAAGATGTGGCGAAGTGCGTTATGCACTTTGTCCCAGGTGAAAGGAGAGGTGTGCAGCAGCTGTATGTGAATGGGCCCTAATAGCCCTGTGTGCCTGTCCTGGTGAGATGTGATCCCTATGATTAGGTGTACCTGTGTGTGGTACTTCCGGAAACACTCCCCTAAGCATAGGGCAGGGTGGTCAGGACAGAAATAGCGGGTGTCACGCCTTATTCCACTCCTGCTACAGACACAACATCTTTTTCGGGGTGACGGTTGGGTTGAGGTACCGGCAACGACATTGGGGAAATGTCGCTCGTGTAGACTGCTAACTACACTGGTGGATGGGGCCACGGAACCTCCTGGGTACAGGAGGTTCTCGATGATCTCTTCCTGAAATTTGAGGAAGGATCCAGTTCTCCCAGCCTTACTGTAGAGAACAAAACTATTATACAGAGCCAATTGAATCAAATATACAGACACCTTCTTATACCAGCGTCTGGTTCTGCGGGACACTAAATACGGAGACAACATCTGGTCATTGAAGTCCACCCCTCCCATGTGAAGGTTATAGTCGTGGACTGAGAGGGGCTTTTCAATGACACGGGTTGCTCGCTCAATTTGGAGGAGAGCATGTAAACGTCACGCTTGTCTCTCCATTTCACCGCGAGCAGTTCTTGGTTACACAATGCAGCCCTCTGCCCCCTTGCAAGACGGGTGGTAACGAGCCGTTGGGCGAAGCCTGCGCGACTAGTTCGCGCGGTGCCACAGGCGCCAATCTGTTCTAGAAACAAATGCCTAAAGAGGGCCACACTTGTGTAGAAATTGTCCACATAAAGATGGTACCCCTTGCCGAATAAGGGTGACACCAAGTCCCAGACTGTCTTCCCACTGCTCCCCAGGTAGTCAGGGCAACCGACCGGCTCCAGGGTCTGATCTTTTCCTTCATAGACACGAAATTTGTGGGTATAGCCTGTGGCCCTTTCACAAAGCTTATACAATTTGACCCCATACCGGGCTTGCTTGCTTGGGATGTATTGTTTGAAGCCAAGGCGCCCGGTAAAATGTATTAGGGACTCGTCTATGCAGATGTTTTGCTCAGGGGTATACAAATCTGAAAATTTCTGGTTGAAATGGTCTATGAGGGGCCGAATTTTGTGGAGCCGGTCGAAAGCTGGGTGGCCTCTGGGACGGGAGGTGGTGTTGTCGCTAAAGTGCAGGAAACGCAGCATGGTCTCAAATCGTGTCCTGGACATAGCAGCAGAGAACATGGGCATGTGATGAATTGGGTTTGTGGACCAATATGACCGCAATTCATGCTTTTTAGTTAGACCCATGTTGAGGAGAAGGCCCAGAAAAGTTTTTAAAGGCTGGGCATAAAAGCTTCCCGGGTTGGCGGTTATAAATTGTGTGGCATACCGATTTGTTTCGGCCACGACTAAGTCCAAGAGCGACATTGGCTGGCAGGTTGCTGACGAAATACTCCTTTAACTTTTGCCGGCCGGCTCTGACCGAAATCTCGCGTCTCACGAGATGACGCACGAATGCGTCCAGGAGGAATTAATCAACCACCTTCCGGACGCATCCGTGCGTTAGGCGGTCCGGAGGTGTTTTAATCTTCATTTTCTCTTAAGGCAGTTGGATGATAATACGTCCATTGGCGCTTGTTTGGACCGGTGTGATTACACAGGCCAATGCAAACTGAATGTTGGAGGAACAGTTGCTACTGCAGTTGTTCTTCCCTCATTTAGTTCGGGTAATTATCACTAGTACATTCCTGATTACACAGACAGATGTGCAGCCGATTAATTAAGCACCTTTCATCAGCTAATAACTGCGATTATACAGGCTAATTATCGATAACGATGGTTCCTATAAACACTTGTTCACGTTAATTGGTCCGAAATTCATATGGTCTTATAGTACTCTTATCTTGGAATTATGTTTTAGGGCTTTGTAACCAATTACCAGTTATGGACTCAAGTTACAATAGTTTAAACATACAGTGGTTGTCCCAGAACCAATTAATACTGTAAGTTAAAGGACCACTGTAATTTTATACATCAGGCAGACAATGCACCAAATATATGATAGATGTGGTAAATCTTGATAGACATTTTTCTCATCCTTTTATACTATATCTTGGTTGGCTTTTTCTAGACTTTCGAATTTATGCCTTATTTCGTAGCCACAAAAATGGTTTAGTGAGGCACAAAAATTATCTAAAAAAAATAATATAAACCTTGTGCAAGGCATGTATGCCATTTTTTGGTAGAAATTAAACCATAATTCTATTTGTTGCTATATCTTGGTCAAATGTCATTCGAGACACCAAATGTTAACATGAAGGAGGCCATAGGCGTATGCAGTCCAGGAAACATGCTCTGTGTTGCAGCTGTATCTTCTGGATTGATTACTGCTCCTCTGAAGTGAACTTGATTTATGATGCTGTGAATTGCCATCTCACTGTGAGTCTACTGAACTGTTGTCACAACATTATGTGACTGTAGTTCAATAGACTCACGGACAGGAAGAAATTTTACAGCATTATAAATTATTATGATGCTGAGAGTTCATTTCAAAGGTACAGTGTTCAGTTCGGGAAATACAGCTGCCATACGGAGCTTGTGAAATTGGCCTTAGCGAAAACGGCCAAGCTACGCCCACCTATTGCATCAAATGTTCGCACAGTTTTGCTTTGAAATTGTGCAACCATTGGTCACTGCAGGTGAGTGAAGTGTCAACCACACGCGGCATTGGACTGACCTGTAGTGTCATAGAATGCAGGTGCAGAAATTTTACAACACCCGGCCTTCCCTTTAACCTGCATATCATTTGTGATTGTAATGGTTATGATTTAGGTAACTGATATGTTTGAAGGGCCAAATATAATGCATAAATTCTGGCTTTCGATATCCCCTTTATATATCCTGATCACAAGGATTCCTGCTATACAGAGCCTCAAATATCAGCACTAAGCCACTGTACAAGCATGTAAGCACAGCAGTTGAAATACCGTAAATACACTTCCATTGTGTCCATTGACATCAGTGTGAGTCTTGCTGCTCTCATCTAATGCAGAAAGCTTACTGGGTGCAGCTCTTGTCTGGCCACCAGGGTGGATAAAAATCAATGATTTAAAAAAATTTAAATCAGATTTTTTTTTATATAAAATGCTTTTTGAGGAAAATATATTACCATCCAAAGGTTATTCCATCGTGAAATAAAGATTAGTTTTTTAATTATGTAGAATAAGGCTGTATATGTTTAACCCCTTAAGGACTTGGCCCTATTTCACCTTAAGGACTTGGCCATTTTTTGCAAATCTGACCAGTGTCACTTTAAGTGCTGATAACTTTAAAACGCTTTGACTTATCCAGGCCATTCTGAGACTGTTTTTTCGTCACATATTGTACTTCATGACACTGCAAAAATTGGGTCAAAAAAGTTAATTTTTTTGGATAAAAAAATACCATATTTACCCAAAAAAGTTTCAGTTTCTCTACTTCTGTAATACATAGCAATACCCCCAAAAATGTTGATGACTTTACATTCCCCATATGTCTACTTCATGTTTGCAGCATTTTGGGAATGATATTTTTTTTTTTGGGGATGTTACAAGGCTTAGAAGTTAAGAAGCAAATCTTGAAATTTTTCAGAAATTTACAAAAAAAAACAATTTTTAGGGACCACTACAGGTCTGAAGTCACTTTGCGAGGTTTAAATAATAGAAACTGCCCAAAAATGACCCCATTCTATAAACTACATCCCTCAAGGTATTCAAAACTGATTTTACAAACTTCGTTAACCCTTTAGGTGTTGCACAAGAGTTATTGGCAAATGGGGATAAAATTTGAGAATTTCATTTTTTTTTTGCCTAATTTTCCAAAATTTTCCATTTTAACCCATTTTTTCTACTAACAAAGCAAGGGTTAACAGCCAAACAAGACTTTATCTTTATTGCCCTGACTCTGCTGTTTACAGGAACACCCCATATGTGGCCGCAAACTACTGTACGGGCACACAGTAGGGCGTAGAGGGAAAGGTGCGCCGTATGGTTTTTGGAAGCCAGATTTTGCTGGACTGGTTTTTTGACACCATGTCCCATTTGAAGCCTCCCTGATGCACCCCTAGAGTAGAAACTCCATAAAAGTCACCCCATCTAAGAAACTACACCCCTCAAGGTATTCAAAACTGATTTTACAAACTTTGTTAACCCTTTAGGTGTTGCACAAGATTTAATGGAAAATAGAGATACAATTTCAAAATGTCACTTTTTTGGCAGATTTTCCATTTTAATATTTATTTTTTCAGTTACAAAGCAAGGGTTAACAGCCAAACAAAACTCATTATTTATGGCCCAAAATCTGTAGTTTACAGAAACACCCCATATGTGGCCGTAAACCGCTGTACGGGCACACGGCAGGGCGCAGAAGGAAAGGAATGCCATACGGTTTTTGGAAGGCAGATTTTGCTGGACTGTTTTTTTTTGACACCATGTCCCATTTGAAGCCCCCCTGATGCACCCCTAGAGTAGAAACTCCAAAAAAGTGACCCCATTTTAGAAACTACGGGATAGGGTGGCAGTTTTGTTGGTACTAGTTTAGGGTACATATGATTTTTGGTTGCTCTATATTACACTTTTTTGTGCGGCAAGGTAACAAGAAATAGATTTTTTTGGCACGTTTTTATTTTTTATTTACAAAATTCATCTGACAGGTTAGATCATGTGGTAATTTTATAGAGCAGGTTGTCACGGACGTGGCGATACCTAATATGTATAAAACATTTTTTATTTATGTAAGTTTTACACAATGATTTCATTTTTAAAACAAAATTTTTTTTTAGTGTCTCCATAGTCTAAGAGCCATAGTTTTTTCAGTTTTTGGGCAATTATCTTAAGTAGGGTCTCATTTTTTGCGGGATGAGATGACGGTTTGATTGGCACTATTTTGGGGTGCATATGACTTTTTGATCGCTTGCTATTACACTTTTTGTGATGTAAGATGACAAAAAATGGCTTTTTTTACACCATTTTTATTTTTATTTTTTTACGGTGGTCATCTGAGGGGTTAGGTCTTGTGATATTTTTATAGAGCTGGTCGATACGGACGCGTCGATACCTAATATGTATACTTTTTTTTATTTATTTAAGTTTTACACAATGATTTCATTTTTGAAACAAAAAAAATCATGTTTTAGTGTTTCCATAGTCTAAGAGCCATAGTTTTTTCAGTTTTTGGGCGATTATCTTGGGTAGGGTATGATTTTTGCGGGATGAGATGACTGTTTGTTTGGTACTATTTTGGCGTACATGCGACTTTTTTTAGCACTTTTATTACCTTTTTTGGGAAGTAAGGTGGGCAAAATTTCAATTCTCTCATATTTTTTTTTTTTTTTTTTTTTTTTTTTATGGCGTTCGCCGTGCGGGGAAAGTAAAATGACCGTTTTATAGATCAGGTCGTTATGGACGCGGCGATACCTAATATGTGTAGTGTATTTTTTTTTTATTTTTTTTTTTTATTCAGTGATAAATGTTTTTTTTTTTTTTAATCTTAACTTTTTTCACCTTTTTTTTTTTTTTTAAATTTTTTTTTGACCCAGACCCACTTGGTTCTTGAAGATCCAGTGGGTCTGATGTCTGTATAATACAGTACTGTACAATATATATTGTACTGTATTGTATTTTACTTACACTTTGTCTGAACAGATCTCTGCCTTCAGCACAGATCTGTTCAGCACCATGGACAGCAGGATGCCTGAGAAGGCGTCCTGTTGCCATGGGAACCTTCCCCGTCTGCTCAGTAGTGTTCAGAACTTCGCAGACGGGGAAGGGTAAGTACGGGTCTGTCGGGGGGCTGCAAAGGCACAGCAGCCCCCCGATGGGAGAGGGAGGGAGCTCCCTGAGCTGTTAACCTTTTCCATACAGCGGTCCGTACAGAACGCTGTATGGAAAGGGTTAAACGGCTGACATCGCATCACCGATGTCAGCCGTTTATACCAGGGTGCCAGCAATGTGCTGGCACCCTGGTATACCCACTAGAAGCCAACAATTATTCAAGGGGAGGCGGGCGGGGGATCGTGATCCCGCCTCCCGCACCGCCCGCCTCCCGCACCACCCGCCCACATAATATCATTCAGGGGTGCAGGGGGGGTTAATAAAACTTAATTTCTGGCATTTTAACGTTTGATCCCCGCGGTCAGAGACCGCGGGGATCAGAATTGGCTAAAAGCGCAGCAAACCGCAGGTCTGAATTGACCTGCGGTTTGCTGCGATCGCCGATACGGGGGGTCACAATCTTATTTTAAACTCATGACGTACCGGTACGTCATGGGTCCTTAAGGGGTTAATTTTTTGGGTAAATAAATTCCATTAATCCATTCACAATGTCATGCTCTTCCGGTGGTTTTTGTAAGATTATTGGGCAGTTTCGCTGCCTACAAGATATTATCACAGATGCTTGGTTTACTTTAGCAGTTCTCAAAACTCAATTTGACTCAGCAGAGATCACATGCCTCTTATTTACAGCAAAAATGTTATAACATGAACAGAGTTGAGAAAAAGACCTTAATACTAACTTCTACAAACCTATGAATACAGAATCAACCTAATCAAACTAATATGAAAAGTTATTCTAAAAATCTTCATCTACTTATTATAAGTTATACCAGCAAGAATTAGTCTTTATGTAGAAAACTATTATTTAAATCAAGCCTTACTGACTAGTAATTTAAATTGTGATTTAAATCAGTTTGATTTAAATCAAATCCACCCTGCTGGCCACTCAAGTTACCTTATGGATAGGTGACATCAGAACAATTTATTTGGTCATGTCTGCAAAAATTAATTTGCTAATCATGCACCAGTCATGAAGGAAATTCGAGCACACAATCGTAGGGCTGCCATAGCGGTGCTATGCTGGTTTTGATGGGCTTTGCGCCGCCAGAAGAGACATAGACCTTTTCATAAATGAAATGCTTCCTCCAGAAGTCCGATTGCCAGACTGAAATCTACTCCAGCTTGCGGATGATGTAGATTTCAGTGATCTTTAATGCTGAATGATGGCTAATTTGCTGGGGCAGGTGGCCCGACCTATGCCCCACCTTCACTACTCTCACTCTTTGGAAACTGGCGTAAAACCCCACTTTCAACTTTTTAAAGGGGTTGTCCTGGTTCAGAGCTGAACCCGGACCTACCCTTATTTTCACCCAGGCAGCCCCCCTGAGGCTAGCATCTCATGCTCCGATGCTCTCCCTTGCCCTACGCTAGATCGCGCAGGGCATGGGCTCTTTTGTTTTCAATAACACACTGCCGGACGGAAACTACCGTCCAGTAGTGTGTTCATGATGTCACCAGCTCTGATGGGCGGGCTTTAGCGCTGTCCTAGCCGTTTTACTGGCTAGGCAGCGCTAAATCCCGCCCATCACTGCCGGTGACGTCATCGGGCTTCCTGGCAGCCCCATAGAGAGCCCTGGTACGTCACCGGATCTCCAGAAAATGCTCCAGTCAGAGGAGCTGCTGGGGTGAAAATGGAGGGATGTCCAGGTTCAGCTCTGAACCCGGAGAACCCCTTTAAGCACCAAAACCATGGCATAGGGAGATGATAAATCCTTCCCCATAGTGTGTATATGTGTGTGTATGTATATATATATATATATATATATATATATATATATATATATATATATATATATATATATATATAATATGTGTGTGTGTGTGTGTGTGTGTGTGTGTGTGTGTGTGTGTGTATGTGTATATATATATATATATATATATATATATATATATATAATTTTTTTTTTATTCCATATGAATCGGACTGCATACAAAATGGATCCATTATACAGCTATATGCATCAGCTGTTTTGCTGTTATTTTTCATGTTTTTTTTCGTAATTTAACATTCTCATGTCTTGTCTTGAAAGAGATGTTATTCTAAATTAGTCTTATTTTAATTTAAAAGCTGCCATGGTGTGGATTGTGGGGATGGCAGATTCTGACAGTACAAATCAAAGAATAAATCGACATTCAGAAGGTAAGTGTTCTTAAAGCGTACCTAAGTTTTATGTTTTCAAAATAGTCTGCACATTGGCTTTGCTTTTGTCTACAATTATCCATTCATAACTGTACAGGAAAAGCAATTTGGCGAGAGAGAAAAGAGAAGGGAGAGGCGCTCATAGGGTGGTGGGTAGCGGTTGTGTTGTTTTGCGTAATGGTCGAAGTGTGCTCACCTTTTGGTGTTGTGCTGGTTGGAGCACAACGTCCGTGGAGGTAGGTACACGTGGAGAAATAAGGGTGTGTTGGTTTTTTTGGGAGGGTCGGTGCTGCCAATACCCGTTCGGTCCCTTAGGGTGGAGTTGCCAAGGACTCCTAGGGACTGTGAAGGAAGAAGTTGCTGGTTTGTGTGCAAATGCACACAGTAGGGTATTTGTTTGGCGCACAAAAGGACGACCTCAGTCAGTGGACTTTGGTGAAATAGCTGTTTTTATTGTTCAGTAGACAACGCGTTTCGGAGTTTATAACTCCTTTTATCAAGTCTAAAACAAGGGTATAAAAGAAAAAAATGCCGGAGGCAAAAGATATATCCCCACCTGGTTAGATGGGTGTGGACATGCATTAAACAATAGAATATTTAGAGAGTTTGTGCGCATGCCTTTAAGCATTAAAATGTGCATAATTATATACAAAAAAAATAAATAAATATATATATTATATATATATATATATATATATATATATATATATATATAAAATAATGATGATAAAAATAATAGGATCTGTAGTTTGCAGAGAGAAATAAAAATGCAAATGTCAGTAACAATAGCAGTTGATTAAAAACGAAGGAAGTTGGTAAGTATTCAGTGGTCCGCGTATAGGGTCACTTTTGGGCCCAGGTGTGTGTACTATTTCTGCTGGCATAAAAGATTGTGTGTTTCAGGAGGACTGTGGTTATGGGATGAGTGAATGTATATAGTGTGTGAACGCTGGTGTCCCTAGTGCGGTATTGGGAAGGTGGTGTGTGTGTTATGACGGTATTTGGTGGAATGTAGTAGTAGGGGGGGGGGGGGGGGTTTACCTTAGTCGGGCGTCAGCAGAGAGACTGGCCAGATGGCTGTGGGAATAAAAACACAACAAATGAGAAGACGGACACTGAGCAAAGGGGCATGATGATGTCTGTGTGTGTGGTGATAGAACTGAGGGGGGGGCGAGGGAATATGGCAGATGGCAGGTTGGGGGGGGAACAAGACAGATATAGTGCAGTGCAATGTGGTGTAATATGTTGTATTGGAATATGGCTGTGGGGGTAATATAATGAAGGGGGGTGGGGGGGTGCAGGTGGCTGGTGATGATGAGAAGGGTGGGTGCAGTGTGTGGTGGTATTTTGATGGTTCTGGAGGAAATGTGCAGGAAAAGGTCTTTTTTGGGCTTCCCTAATGTATTTTTCAGTCTAATTATTCTCCTCTTCAGCTGCACAGCTAGATGCATTTCTGTCACGGGTTAAGGGGAAGGGAAAACACCAAGTACACACCACAACAAATAAACAACAATCTAGGCCTCAAAAGCTAAGGAAGAGGGATGATGACCACCTAATGATCCCTAGGCCTTTCCCTAACTCCTGCCAGTATGAGCAGATACTGGTGGTGGAAATACTCATACACCGGATACCTAAAGCCCTGCTAAAACTGACAAGCCCTAGGATAAGTAGCAGGGGATGAGACAGCTGCTTCTTATATACGTGACACTTCCTCAATGAAGGAATCTGTATCTCCCTGAGGCCTAGAAACAACACACACCAGATAATCGGAAACAGCGAAGGCAACAAGTACTTAGCTTAGAGATGTATGGAGAGGCAGGAGATTCAAGATGAACCAGCACTAGCAACTCCAAGCAGAAACTATCAACCGCATGGTCAGCAGTGTGAGGCGAATCTAAATAGAGCCTCATCACTGATAATGAGAGGCACCTAAGGAGAGGTGAGATCCTACCAAACAACAACATACATAGAAGAAAACAGAGACCTGTCAGATAGCCTCACGTGCAGCAAGTCTATCCGATCTTCTCACCTCTCTCACAGGAGGGATCGTCATAATTTATCTCATAAGCAGGGGCATCTGCCTTCTGTGGAAACTGCCTGCACTTTTTAAAATGAAGTTATTTAGAAGTTTGCTATTCTCTATTATCCCCTTAGTGACCACTAATATGCCTTTTTACGGCAGTCACTAAGGGGCCCAGTCTAAGCGAAGAGCAGGGTCTTGGCCCACACATGAGAACTGCACTCCTGTTCTAACTGCCCGGACCAGCAATGGCACCCACGGTATGTAAGCCGTTACAGAGGAAGTGGACTAACTCTGTCTTCCATCGGCCCCCTACAAATGAGATTGTGGGTTGCTGCTGTCAGTGCAGGCAGACCAGGCCCTAGTGAAGGCCCCAGGCCTGCCTCTAATGTGTCCCAGCAGGCCCTGCCTCTCTGGCGCAGCCTTCTGGTGAATGTCAGTATAGCAGTGACATTAAAATACATTGCACAGGAATATTGCAAAGTATTTTGGAAGCGATCAATAGATTGCCTAATATAGTTCCCTTGTTGGACTATTAAATGGTTATTAAATTTAAAAATACACCTTTTTTCCATTGGAAAAAAAACATTTTTTGTTGAAAAACAATGGCAAAAATCTCCACATTTGGTATTGTCGCACTACACAATTATCATGTAATTGAGAAAAACAAACTTTTATAATATGCTAATTAGCCTCTGGGGGGGGGGGGGGGGTGTTGCACCTGCTCCTAGAGGCTCCGTTTGCCCACCTCTTTTCATGCCCTTCTTCTCTTGATTGACAGGCCAGGCAGCGCTGCTCTCCTCCCTCTGGCTGTGTCTGCAGTGTAAATATTGCGCCGTTCGGTTATCGGCGCAGGCGCAGTGAAGAAGCTAGCAGCCGCCGAGCTCCTAGAGGCATATTAAAAAAGTTTGTTTTTCCTCAATAAAGGCTTTAGGCAGTGAGATGGCACTAATATAGGTATGTTCAGCTGACATTAGCACATTGCTAATGTCAGCCAGGTTAATACCCATTTTTCAGGTGACAGAAACCCTTTAAGAAGATATCTAAAAAAAAAATCTTAAAACTTAAGAAAGCTGCAGATATGTTTTTTGTAGACTATATAGATATAGCATTTGTTAACTTGACACGTAAGGCTACTTTCACACCAGCGTTTTTGCTGGATCCGGCAGGGTTCAGCAAAAACGCTTCCGTTACTGATAATACAACCATCTGCATCTGTTATGAACGGATCCGGTTGTATTATCTTTAACATAGCCAAGACGGATCAGTCATAAACTCCATTGAAAGTCAATGGGGGACGGATCAGTTTTTTATTGTGTCAGGGGAAACCGATCCGTCCCCATTGACTTGCTTTGTGGGTCATGATGGATCCGTTTTGCTCCGCATCCCAGGACGGAAAGCAAACTGCAGCATGCTGCAGTTTTCTCTCCAGTATGGGGAGGCAACCCAACGAAACAGAATGCATTTTGGAGCATTCCGTTCTGTTCAGTTACGTTTTGTCCCCATTGACAATGAATGGGGACAAAACGGAAGCGTTTTTTTCCGGTATTGAGACCCTACGACGGATCTCAATACCGGAAAATATTAACGCTAGTGTCAAAGTAGCCTAACAAGTTAAATAAACTGTGTATTGACTGTCAGCCAGGTGAGTAATATTTTTTTTCACATTTCCTGCTTTCTGTCTGATTTTTTTAATGTCATGGCTCCTTCTAAGAGTAACTGCCGGTAGGCATCATGTTATCTTATAAGTCTATGCCTTTGCATCTGGAGCCATATAAGAAAAACCAGAGCTGGGACTGCTGTAAAGACACCAAAAGACTCCATAAAGTTAACTGGGCTCTGATATCTTTGCTGGAGATAGCTGAGCACTTCTACAGCAGTCCCACAGAGTTGAATGGTTCAGCAAACACGCATGCATGTCTGCCGCCCCATTCAAATTGTAAGTACAGGTCCCCATTCTCAGGATTGGCAGGTGTCCCAGCTGTCGGATGCACATTGATTAGACATCCATAGACATCTCCTTTAAGAAAATAATTCCATCTAGGTAAAAAAAAACTAGTTTTGTTTATAGATGTCACTAAACCTACCCTTGGTTGAGGACTCTTTAGTAATGGATTTTGCATGATTTGGAAGCACTCTAAATAAATCCCTCACTTGGTATGACAATACATCCTAAATGTTTAACGCCTCTATTCCACTTTTTTCTTATTCAGAAGCATCAGAAAGTACAAACCACATATCGCAAGAAGACACAGAAGATCCAGGGCCTCAGTTTCAGACACCTAACAATAGGATTACAATGTCAGATGATGAAGATGAAGAAAGTAAGAGTAATATATGTGAATAAGGCCTCCTGCACACAATAATATCAGTTTTTGCAGTCCTAAAATTGCAGATCCACAAAACACGGATACCGGCCGAGAGCCTGCCGCCATTTTTTTTTTTTCTCCTGCAGAAATGTTGTATCCTTGTCTGCAAAATGGGCAAGAATAGAACATGTTCTACTTTTTTTTTTTTTTTTTTTTTTTTTTTGCAGGGCTGCGGAATGGACTTACGGGGATTATTTTTTTATTTTTTTCGATGAATGGGTCCGCATCAAAAAGATCTGATGCGGACCAAAAACTTCGGTCGTGTGTATGAGTCCTAAGACTGAGAGCAAAACTATACTGTTGCTGTCATCAAACCCTAATTTTTTCTGTGTTTTCCAGTACAAGACATCATAAATGTCATGGTGCCATTAAAAAGATACAACGTATCCCGCAAAAAATAAAGCCCTCATATGGCTATATGAACGGAAAATTTAAAAAGTTATGGCTATTGGAATTTGGGGAGATAAAAAAACAAAAATGGACCCAGTCCTTAAGGGGTAAAAATAATCATTTATGAAGGTTAGCTGTAGTTTTATAATATATTTATTTTACCTTTTTATTGCTCCTGTCTTCCACTCTGGGCAGTGGTCACATGACCATGTCCATGTAGATCGTTCCCATTTCCTATGATGTAATGTCCGTATAAGGGCAGTGACTGGGGAGTGGGAGGAGCTATAAACTTTAGCTGGATGTTGTTAGTGGGGCTGGAGATGTGGCAGAGAAAGGAGGAGTGCATTGTGGGTTTTCTTGGATACAATAACTGGAAGTGCTACATATAGGATGTAAAAAGCAGAGTGATTTGTTTGCTGGTGAAAACCAGTCAGAAGAACCAAATCGAAAAAAAAATATGGGGAAGATGTGCTTCATGTTCCGTTCTAGGTGCTAGTTGCAGCACCAGAGGCTGCAGGGAACAGCTGATTGGTGGGGATGCAGGGTGTCTGACCCTATTCCATTCATTCAGCACCTTGATCCAGGGTTGACCAGCTAAATTTTACTGCATCTCAGTACCACTCCACTGAACTACGTTTGCCAGCTAGCAATTCCTTACCCAATTACATGTAGATAATTGGGTAAGGAAACTCCTCTCTACAAGGGCTAAAGGTAGGGAACCCTATGAACTTGGATGATACTTGAAATAGAAGCTTCAAATATACTTAAAGGGGCTGTGCACTTTATTTACATCGATGACCTATCCTCAGGAAAGGTCATCAATATCAGATTGGCGGGGGTCCGACTAACGGCTGTTTGAAGAGAAGACCACGCTCGTACTAACGCTGCCTTCTCTTCAATGTTTACCTGCTTTTTGCCGCAACCGCAGTAGTGAGCAGGTGTAATTACAAGTAAGCCCCCTATTCACCTCAATGGGACGGATCCTTCCTATTCAAGTGAATGCATACGCAGCGGCAAGCAGGTGTGATTACAAGTAAACCATTCCATTAGTGAGCAGGTAAACCCTAAAGAGAAGGCAGCGCTCGTACGTGTGTGGCCTTCTCTTCAAACAGCCGATGCCGGGAGTCGGATACCCACCGATCTGATATCGATGACCTATCCTGAGGTCATCAATATCTCACAATTAAATATACATACATTTGGGCCAGGCTGAACGTGCATCTGTATGGAGGATCTGTGAGGACGTTGGGAGAGCGAGTTGTTGATCGAACGATCATTAAGCCAACCGCTATTGAATATGATCACGCGGCTAAGTGAAGCAGAGAGAAAACTTTGATTGTCCTGCTCCATCGTCATTAGAAACAGGGATGGGGGTCTGGCATCTCCCACTAAAACTAAATGAGCAGGAAGGAATAAGCAGCTTCCATATACTCATCGCTGTTAGAAAGGAAACGACTGGACTGGAACTAAATAGCGTTATCAAGAACACCGTTACACATCATTACTTTCCCTTTTTTTGTTCAAAGGAGGAGTAAAGCTTGGTCTTGGAGATTTTATATTTTACAGTGTGCTTGTAGGAAAAGCTGCAGCAACTGCAAGTGGGGACTGGAATACCACACTAGCCTGCTTTGTTGCCATTTTAATAGTAAGTAACGCTTACATTTGTGGAGGGGGTGGATTATGCAAAAAACTTAAACTATTGGACTGATACTATTCAGTCCAATCAGCCTACAGCTGCAGATTATTCATACCATCTCTTTTTACTTTTACAGGGGTTATGTCTGACTCTGTTGCTCCTGGCAGTATTCAAGAAAGCTCTCCCCGCTCTCCCAATCTCAATCACGTTTGGGCTGGTGTTCTACTTCTCCACAGATAACATTGTGCGGCCTTTCATGGACACTCTAGCCTCCCACCAGATGTACATTTGATAGATAACACCATGTGTATATATTTTTGAGTTCAACATGTAATCACCTACTGCTGTATATTTAAAGATGGCAGGGAGGCTCTGCGCACTTTTTTGTAATCCTAAAGCTAAGGCCTCTTACACACGACCGTATGGCTTTTTCTGTATTTGGCAGTCCGCGAAAATACGGATGACGTCCGTGTGCATTCCGTTTTTTGCGGCACGGAAGAGCTGGCGCCTGATAGAACAGTACTATCTTTGTCCGTTATGCGGACAATAATAGGACATATTCTATCTTTAAACGGAAATAAGGAAACGGAGGGCATACGGCATACCTTTTTTGTGGATCCATTGAAATGAATGGTTCCGTATACGGAACACAAAAAGCGGAACGGAAACGAAACAAATGCTTTCATGTGCAAAAGGCCTTAGTCTTTTAAGAAGGAAAAGAACTGGACGTACTTTATTGAAAAATACTCAGTTTTTAGTTTTACTAATATAATCTCAAGTAATATTGTGTCATTGTTTTCCACGCTGGTGCTACCCCTATGGATTTGGCAGACCATTTATGCACACGTCTGACCAGTTTATTCTGTGGCGGAGCTTTGTAATGGGGGCTTTTGCCATTGTACAGTTCACTAGATGGAAACACCTACCATCGCTTTCACATTTCTGCTGGGAGATGCAGCCAAACTCACTTGTGTAGCTACATGACAACATTTGTTGTAATGATAGTCAAAGGTGTTGCACTGCGACTGCAATGCATCCAAGTTGGATTTTTGTGCGACTGTATTTACAAAAAATGTGGCATGACATTGCTATGCCATAAATGTTGTACGACACATGTCACAGTGTAGCTGTACCCTTTTTGTTGCGTGAATTGCTGTCATCGTGTAGCTGAGTCCTAAGGGTATCTTCATGTGTAGAAGATAGACTGCAGATTTTCCACACAACATACCTCATCCACAAGTTGTGGAAATGGACAGATGCACATTTTGGAGTCAGGCAGAGGGATGCGGCTTCGATCGGTTACCATGGCAGTCTGGACTCTTCTGAAACTTCCCAGGCTGCCAAAGCACAGCTCAGCAGGTTATAGCCCCCAAAGGGGTTAAAAGTTATTGTTTAAAAAAAACAAGTTTAAATCACTTCCCTGTCACAATTTTACATATAAAAATATATAAACAAAAAAAATACATATCAAGTATCGCCGCTTCTGAGAGTGTCTGAACTATTAAAATATTGTTAAAATTTCCTGTGCAGTAAATGCCGTAATGTAAAAAAAAAAAAAACACAAGTTTTTAGCCCCCAACCCCCCCCCCCCCAAAAAAATTGAATGACAGTGATCAAAAAGTCATACATGGTACTAATAAAAACTACATTTTGACCCTCAAAAACATGCCCTCATATAGCTGCGTGGATGGAAGTATAAAAAAGTTATGGATGTCAGAAAAGGGATTAAATTTTTTTTTAAAAGTAGTAAACCACTAATAAAAAAGATATACAAATTTGGTATCGCTACATTCGCATTGAGGCGTGGAATAAGGACCTCATGTTATTTTTAGTGTACAATGAACACTGTGATGTCAAAACCCTAAAAAACTTTATTTTTTATTTAACCCCACAAAGAATTTTTTGCATCATTTTCCAATAACAGACATGGTAAATTGAATAGTGCCCTTAAAAAATACAACTTATCCTGCAAAAAATAAGTCTTCATATGGCTATGTGAACGGAAAATTAAAAAGGTTATGGTTATTGGAACGTGGATGGGGAAAAAAAAAAATCAAAAAATGCTAAACCAAAATTGGGCCTGGTACTTAACCGCCTCCGGACCGCCTAACGCAAGATCGCGTTCCGGAGGCGGCTCACTCAGGCACAGTCATACATCTACGCGTCATCTCGCGAGACGCGAGATTTCGACCACAGCCGGCCTACGCGTGCGCATTGTGGGCCGGCAAAAGTTACAGGACACGTTCGTCATCAGCCTGCCAGCCAATGATCATCGCTGGCAGGCTGATGATTTTCAAAAAAACAAATCAGAAGCCATCTAACACATTATATTTATAAATATGTTAAATGGCTTCTGTGCTCCTCTGCTGGTCCTTTTCGTCGGTTGGTTCCAGCAGAGGAGCACACATCACAGTGAGTACACCCAACACAACACTTAGCCCCCAGATCACCCCCCCCATCACCCCAATTATCCCCTTGATCGCCCCTGTCAATCGCCTAGTGAAAGGGAAAAAAGTGATCAGTGTAAACTGTCACATTTTTTTTCCCCACTGGTATTGACTGTTAGGTTTTAGGATAGTTTAGGCCCCTTGGTTAGGTAGTTAGCGATCGTTTAGCGCCCACCACACCGCAGTCGCTGATTAGCGTATCGCTAATCAGCATTTGTACTTTTATAGTATCTGTAAGTGATCAGAACTGATCACAGTCAGATCTATAATAGTATTAGTGTCACCTTAGCTCGCCCTCCATCCAAAACACAGTGTTTGCCCGATCAAGCCTGATCGGTCGCCCACACGTGCGTTCACCCCCGCCCCGCCGCAGTGACAAAAAAATTATAATTTTTTTATCACTGCACAATCACTTTACAAGCGCTCAGTTATTTTATATATTTTTTATCAATCGCAGCGGCTTCCGGTACTTTGCTAGCCTTCCATTTGTAAGACAGGCTTGCTTTTTTTTCTTGGGTAGTCTCAGGGAATACCCCATAAATTTAGTTGTCCAAATGGCAAATAAGGGGTATTCTTCTGAAGAGACCTACAGTCTTCTGACCCAGTCAGATGAGGAATGGGAACCCTCATCTGACCAATCCAGCAGGTCAGAATACCAACCTGTAAAAAGCAGTGGCAGTCTGACCCAAAGTTCGGACGAGGAGGTTGAGGTCCCTGATACCACCCGTGGTACCTGGTCCCGTGTTGCTGGACTACAGGTTGCGCAGGATCCGCTTCAAGGGCAGCACAGTGGGGCTGGCGCTGACGATTACGTGGTGAGGCATACACCAGCAGCACAGCCCATCCTGGAACTAGTACCAGCACTGCCGTAGAACATGGTGAAGTGGCGAATACCAGAAGGGCCAGTTGAAGCTGGTACGGTGGCACGTCGCAGCCACCACACAGACAGGCCCGTAGAGTCCCTGAGGTGCTGGCAAACCCTGATTGGCAGCCCCCAACTTCAGCCGCACCAGTAATTCCCCCTTTCACCGCTCAGTCTGGAGTTCGGGTTGAGACAGCTCAGATCGGTTCGGCACTGGGATTTTTTTTTAGCTGTTCTTGACTGCGGAGCTCTTGGACTTAGTCGTGGCAGAAACAAATCGGTATGCCACTCAATTTATAGCCGCCAACCTGGGAAGCTATTATGCCCAGTCTTTCTGCTGGAAACGCGTCCAAGTTTCCGAATTAATAAATTTTCTGGGCCTTCTCCTCAACATGGGCCTAACCAAAAAGCATGAATTGTGGTCATATTGGTCCACAAACCCAATTCATTACATGCCCATGTTCTCTGCTGCCATGTCCAGGGCACAATTTGAGGCATCCTGCGTTTCCTGCACTTTACCGACAACAGCACCTCTCGTCCCAGAGGCCACCCAGCTTTTAACAGGCTCTACAAAATTCGGCCCCTCATAGACCACCTTAACACCAAATTTGCAGATTTGTATACTCCTGAGCAAAACATCTGCGTAGACGAGTCCCTTATACATTTTACCGGGCTCCTTGGCTTCAAACAATACATCCCAAGCAAGCGTGCCCGGGATGGGGTCAAATTGTATAAGCTCTGTGAAAGGGCAGCAGGCTATACCCACAAATTTCGGATCTATGAGGCCCTGGAGCCGGTCGGTTGCCCTGACTACCTGAGGAGCAGTGGGAAGACAGTCTGGGACTTGGTGTCACCCTTATTTGGCAAGAGGTACCATATTTATGTGGACAATTTTTACACAAGTGTGCCCCTCTTCAGGCATTTGTTCCTAGAACAGATTGGTTGCTGTGGCACTTAGTCGCCGGGGCTTCCCCCAACGGCTCGTTACGACCCGTCTTGCAAGGGGGGAAGAGGGCTGCCTTGTGTAACTAAGAACTGCTCGTGGTGAAATGGAGAGACAAGCGTGACGTTTACATGCTCTCCTCTATTCACGCAGACACGACAATACAAATAGAACGAGAAACTAGTGTCATTGAAAAGCCCCTCTCGGTCCACGACTATAATTCGCTCATGGGAGGGGTGGACTTCAATGAC
This sequence comes from Bufo gargarizans, assembly GCF_014858855.1. Classification (NCBI taxonomy): domain Eukaryota; kingdom Metazoa; phylum Chordata; class Amphibia; order Anura; family Bufonidae; genus Bufo; species Bufo gargarizans. The sequence goes on along the minus strand of NC_058083.1, from coordinate 361,191,479 downwards.
CAGATGTTGGCTCCTTATTTTGTGTCCCGTCGCACCAGACGCTGGTATAAGGTGTCTGTATATTTGATTCAATTGGCTGTATATAATAGTTTTGTTCTCTACAGTAAGGCTGGGAGAACAAATCCTTCCTCAAATTTCAGGAAGAGATCATCGAGAACCTCCTGTTCAGGAGGTTCCGTGGTCCCATCCACCAGTGTAGTTAGCCGTCTACACGAGCGACATTTCCCCAATGTCGTTGCTGGTACCTCAACCCAAGCGTCACCCTGAAAAAGATGTGTCTGTAGCAGGATGGAATAAGGCGTGACACCCGCTATTTCTGTCCTGACTGCCCTGACCACCCTGCCCTAAGCTTAGGGGAGTGTTTCCAGAAGTACCACACACAGGTACACTATTAGCATAGGGATTACATTACGCAGGATAGGCACACAGGGCTGTTAGGGCCCTTTCACACAGAGCTGCTGCAAACCTCTCCTTTCACCTGGGACAAAGTGCATAATGTACTTCGCCACATCTCTGGGCGATTTGCGCTTTGCACATTGTCCCATGGGGAAGGAGAGGTTTGTCCTATAAAAAAGGTAAAAAAAAAAAAATCACCGGTAAGCAAAAAAGTTAATGTTCTGTTCAAAAAGTTAAATAAAGTTTATAAAAGTTAATGTTCCGTTCAAATGTTATTATAATGTTAATACATTTATTGCTCACTCCCCGTATGCTCAATATAAGGAGAATAGCAGAAACTCCTAATGCTGGCCATACATGTAATGATTGCGGAGACCCTCAAATGCCAGGGCAGTACAAACACCCCACAAATTACCCCATTTTGGAAAGAAGACACCCCAAGGTATTCGCTGAGGGGCATATTGAGTCCATGAAAGATTGAAATTTTTGTCCCAAGTTAGCGGAAAGGGAGACTTTGTGAGGAAAAAAAAAGTTGCCACTAACTTGTGCCAAAAAAAAATAATCTTCTATGAACTCGCCATGCCCCTCATGGAATACCTTGGGGGTGTATTCTTTCCAAAATGGGGTCACATGTGGGGTATTTATACTGCCCTGGCATTTTAGGGGCCCTAAAGCGTGAGAAGAAGTCTGGAATCCAAATGTCTGAAAATGCCCTCCTAAAAGGAATTTGTGCCCCTTTGCCCACCTAGGCTGCAAAAAAGTGTCACATGTGGTATCGCCGTACTCAGGAGAAGTTGGGCAATGTGTTTTGGGGTGTCTTTTTACATATACCCATGCTGGGTGAGATAAATATCTCTGTCAAATGCCAACTTTGTATAAAAAAATGGGAAAAGTTGGCTTTTAGAGAGATATTTCTCTCACCCAGCATGGGTATATGTAAAAAGACACCCCAAAACACATTGCCCAACTTCTCCTGAGTACGGCGATACCACGTGTGACACTTTTTTGCAGCCTAGGTGGGCAAAGGGGCACAAATTCCAAAGAGCATGTTTTACACATTTTGATTTCAAACTACTTCTCATGCATTAGGGCCCCTAAAATGCCAGGGCAGTATAACTACCCCACAAGAAGACACCCCAAGGTATTTCGTGATGGGCATAGTGAGTTCATGGAAGTTTTTACTTTTTTGTCACAAGTTAGTGGAATATGAGACTTTGTAAGGAAAAAAAAAATCATAATTTTTCCGCTAACTTGTGACAAAAAATAAAAAGTTCTATGCCCATCGCCAAATACCTTAGAGTGTCTACTTTCCGAAATGGGGTCATCTGTGGGGTTTTTCTACTGCCAGAGCATTGTTGAACCTCAGGAAACATGACAGGTGCTCAGAAAGTCAGAGCTGCTTCAAAATGTGGAAATTCTAATTTTTGTACCATAGTTTGTAAACGCTTTTACCCAAACCATTATTTTTTTTTATCCAAACATTTTTTTTAATCAAATACATGTAGAACAATAAGTTTAGAGAAAAATGTATATGTAAATGTAGTGTTATTTGAAAAATGTTACAACTAAAAGTGAAAAATTTCATTTTTTTGCAAACATTTTGGTCAATTTCGATTAATAACAAAAAAAGTAAATATGTCAGCAGCAATGACAGCACCAAATGAAAGCTCTATTAGTGAGAAGAAAAGGAGGTAAAATTCATTTGGGTGTTAAGTTGTATGACTGAGCAATAAACGGTGAAAGTAGTGTAGTGCAGAATTGTAAAAAGTGGTCTGGTCATTAAGGGTGTTTTAAGCTAGAGGAGCTGAGGTGGTTAAAGGGTTGCCAGTTTCATAGTGAAGTTGTTTTTATCTGCCCAGACTACCCCTACCACCGCATATTATTGACCCTTAGGGTGCATTCACAATCGTATGTATTTTGCGGTCGACAAAAAAATAAGGATGACGTCCATGTTGCGTCCGGATCCATTGTAACCATGTCAATTTTTGTCTGCAAAATGGACAAGAATAGGACATGTTCTATCTTTTTAGCGGGACTAAGGAACAGACACACATATGCAGACCCTTAGAAATTAATGGGCCCGTGTGCGATCAGCAGCAAAAATACGGTTGTGTGAATAGGGCCTTATACTTATTTTTGTCAGTACTTTCCTGTTTCTCAGTATTACTGCCTCCTAGCAGGATGTTTACATGCATAACTTCTGGTTTCCACCCCTTCCTGCTGTGTCTTTTAACCAAACCCAGCATGCGTTGTTCTGTAAGGTTTCATAGGGCTTGCTCTGCCTGGCTAACATGGAGAGGGGAGGAGTAGGGTGTGTGACTACTGCTAAGAGCGCTAAGGCCCCTTTCAAGCGAGCAGATGTCACGGTGCAGCACAGCACCCGGCATGACCTTCTAGAACTGCAGGGGTTGCATAACATTATATTGATTTATGATGTTCTGGAATGTATTGTTTAACACTGACAGTATTATGTCAGTGTTATCCAGTACGTTCCAGACCTCTAAGGGTTACATAGCATCATAAATCAATACAATGCTATGCGATCCCAGCAGTGCTGGAAGGTCAGGCCAGGTGCTGTGCTGCGAGGCTGCAGCGTGACACCCGCTTGTCTGAAAGGGGCCTAATGGTTTTATGCTACATATGAGCTATCCAGTGAGGGGCAGCCACACTAGAGGCACTCTCTGTCTTTATAGACAGGGCAGCCACAATGAATATCAGTAAAATGACGATAGAGCTATAGCCTCCCACAGTGAATGACAGGAGTGACACATATGGAGCCTCATCTGTGGACACTCATTAGCAAAAATAATAATAATAATGCACCAAAACATTGTCGGAATCAAGTGTGAAGGTAATGATTACAATATTGGGCTGCCTGTAACCTGGATACAAAATGAGACATGGTTGGCAATGTCCTTCACCACATTCCAGGTGAGGAAGGACCTACAGAAAATCAGGGTGCGTAAAGCTGCAGGACCAGAAGGCATCCTGAAGTGCTGCTCAGACCAACTGTGTGGCATTATGGGTCACATGTTCAACATGAGGCTGGGGAAGACCTCCTGTGTGGTACCAGTGCCAAAGACCTCAGCAGCTACAGGCTGGTAGCACTGACCTCACACTTGATGATGACCCTCGAGAGGCTGGTTCTCAACCATCTTCACCGCCTGGTGAGGTCTTCATTGGATCTACTGCAGTTTGCCTACCAGCCTGGCATCGCGGTGGATGATGCCATCATCTACCTACTACACCGAGCTCTAACTCACCTGGAAGTACTGTGAGGATCATGTTTTTTTTATTTTTATTTCTCCAGTGCTTTTAAAACCATCCAACCTGGACTTCTGAGGGAGAAACTGGAGATGGTAGGAGTGGCCTACCACATGTCACGTTGGATACTTGACTACCTCACAGATTATGCCCACAGTTTGTTAAATCTCAGGGTTGTGTCTCTGACAAGCTGTTTTGTAGTATGGGGGCACCACAGTGAACTGTGCTGGCACCTTTCTTCACCCTCTACACTGCAGACTTCTCCATTACTCCCCAGGCTCCCACCTACGGAAGTTCTTTGATGACTTTGCCATAGTTGGCCTTATCACAGGCGAGTACTAATCAGAGTGCAGACAGGGGACACAGGATTTTGTGGACTGGTGTCAGCAGAACTAGCTCCAGATCAACGAAGGCAAAACCAAGGAGCTGGTGGTGTATTTCCTCAGACACAAGCCCCCTGCTTTGGTTCCGGTGAACATATAAGGAACAGATATTGAGGTGGTGTTCACCTGAACAACAAACTGGATTGGAGCCATAAGGGTCCATTCACACGTCAGTATTTTTACCTTTCCAGATAAATGTTCCTGTTTTTTTGCGGATCCGAAAATCTGGATGACATGAGGATGCTTTTAGCATGTCTTCCAGATTTTCGACAGATCCATTGACTAGAATGGGATGACGGAACGCAAAATCGGACAAATAGTAGGACAGGGTATATTTTTTTTTCCAGGATCCGAATAACGGAACCCACGGAATCGGAGAGTACCATGAGTGCTGTCCGATTATTTGCTGATTCCATTGAAAATGAATGGATCCGTATAACGTTCCGTTTTTAATCGGAACGGATGCGGAACACCAAAACGGACGTGTGAATGGACCCTAACACTGATGCTCTTTTCAAAAAGGGTCAGAGCAGACTCTATCTGTTGAGGAGACTGAGGTCCTTTGGAGTGCAGGGGACGCTCCTAAAGACCTTTTTTTGACTCCGTGGTGGCATCAGCCATATTCTATGGTGTGGTTTGTTGGGGGAGCAGTTTATCTGTGGCTGAGAGACAGAGATTAGATAAGCTCATTAAGAAGGCCAGATCTGTCCTAGGTTGTCTTCTTGATTCCGTGCAGGAGGTGGGTGACAAAAGAACTCTAGCAAAATTAACATCACTGTTAGACAATGTCTCCCACCCCATGCATGAAGCTGTTATGGAGCTGGAGAGCTTCTTCAGTGACAGACTGCTGCATCCTAGGTGCACAAAGGAACATTATCGTAGGTCCTTTCTCCCAACTGCGGTTAGGATTTATAACCACCACTGTTCCCCGAAACCTAGTAGTGATTTTTCTTTTTTAAGTAAATGCTGTTATGTTTTTCTTGTATTTTTACTCTTTAATTTCTAGTTACTCTTATTTTTGCTCCTGTTGTGAATGTTATTGCTGCTATTATGCCAAAATTCTCTCAGTTAGGTACAATAAAGGGATTTTCTTCTTCAATGGAGGTATACATGCCCCATATGGCACATTTGCTGACAGTTGATCCTGTACACTTGTAGGTTGTTGAAGCTGATGCCCCAGCAATCCTGTTATTTGTAATAAATATGGCAACCAGGCAGGCCAAGGAAGTGTTGCAATCTAGGGGAGACATTCCTGGGAAACCCTGCCATGAGAGTAAACACTTGGCCACAGGTTGTCCTGCACATATCACTGAGCTGTTTGTGTCCCTCATATCACTACTAGGGGTGACTGACTGTTGTATGCGCATCACTCCACAAAGGCAGGATTCACCATAAGGCCTCCATATTCAAACCCGACTGTAATAGGATCCCAAACAGTAGTTAGATATATTGCTAAAGACCATATGGTTCCAGTCAGTCATGACACCGCTGCAAACAAAGGTGATGGTGGTAGGCTGTCAATGGTAGGACGTGTAATGGGCACCGTGACATCAAATTATTTCTGCTAAGCGTCTTGGAATGGTCTTAGCAGAGAAACAACATATAATGAAGGTACCTGTGTCTGGATGGTGGACAACAAAACTTGTCAGCAGTTCAAATGGTCTACTACTCTTCTGGTGGTCCAGCTGGAGCCTGTTTACTGTGTGCCTTCACATATCCACTGCTCCTAGGTTAGAACAGCCTAGATCATGGGTGGGGAACCTGCTGCCCACGGGATCATTTCATGTGGCCCCCCTGCCAGAACCTGTTGTGAAAATGCTAATGACCACTTCAATTATAGAAGCAGCCATTAGCATGTGGGAGGTACAGGAAGGTGAGAACTACACTGTCTGTAGTCACCTTCCCTGGCTTTCTTCCAGCCCCGCACATACAGTGTCAGGACATAGTGCACATAGATGCACAGTATGACCTGACGCTGTGCAGGAGGATAAGTGAATCTGTGAAGAGGCAGCGCTGTCTGGAGCTGGAGAGGCAAGTTTATTTATTTTAAAGGTCTGATTGGGGTTGATCTGAGGATGATGTAGGGGAGGAGGATCTGATAGGTGGCTGATGAAGGTGGGGGCAGATCTGAGGCTGAGAAAGGAACGAAGGCAGGGACAGTTGTGAAGAAAGAGGCAGGAAGAGTGAAAGTTGGGTAAACCCCTCTGGGATGAGCTTGGCTGCCATTAATGCCAAATAAAGAACTAAATATGTACCATTTTGCACTTAAAAATTACACTGCTATGTGTGGTCAAAATGGCGCCTGTACTATATGCAATATATAGTGCAGGCACCATTTTGTGCTGCAAAAATATAGCGCTCTACTTTATTTTTATTTTTTTTAATTATTGAAGCACAATTTCTGTAACTTATCATTAAGGCTGGGTTAACATGGGCATTGCGGGAACATGCACAATTTTTACACGTGAGTGCAAAACATTGTAATGCGTTTTGCACGCGCGTGAGAAAAATCGGCATGTTTGGTACCCAAATCCGAACTTCTTCACAGAAGATCGGGGTTGTGTAGATTGCATTATTTTTCCCTTATAACATGGTTATAAGGGAAAATAATAGCATTCTTAAATAAAGAATGCATAGTACAATAGCGCTGGAGGGGTTAAAATAAACTCATCCACTTGCTCGCGCAGCCAGCATCTCTTCTGTCGTCTTCTTTGCTGTCACCACAGGTCCTTTTCCTGTACACATCACTCCAGTAATCACATGATCCATCACCATGGTAAAAGATCATATGATGACCGGAGTGACAACCGCGGGGGGGAGAAGGAAAAAAATTATATATATATATATATATTATATAAATAATCCCCATATGCCCGAGCCCCTCACACTGAATCTACTTACCTGGCTCCCCCACCGCAAATGCTGCTTCTGCCCGTACGCAGATGAAAACATTTGGTAGGGGGTGACAGGAACAAGCCTCCCTAGTGTCACTTGCGATGCTAGGGAGGCTCATCACCGCTTGCCATTGGCTGCTTCCCTGACACCAGATGTTTTCATCCGTGCATGGAAAGAAGCGGCAGTGCAGGGAACAGCCATAGATCAAGATCTGTGCTTAAAGGGGGAGGTACAGCGATAAGTTTATAAAAATGATTGTTTACATAAAACCTGTGTCCTTTGTGACCTGTGCCCATTGACAGTAGCTACAATAGTGCACACTCCGTGAAGGAGGTCACATAACCGGCAGATGGAATCTCATGCCACATCAATGTACCTCAGACAGTGCTGTGACCGGTCAGAATAATGAATTGGAGGCCACAAGTAAGAACATGACAGTTTTTATCGAAAATCATTTTATTTAGTTTTATATCACTGCATAACCCCTTTAAGGATAGAAGGTTGACACTGTTATATAGCAAGCAGTGCAGAGTATATTGTACTTCACATTTCTTTTTTTGCTTTCGACTTTAACTTTTGCTCCCATAATCCACAGACCCTAAACACTCCATCAAATAATTTATATGATTTCCTATTGTTAAAGATTTTTATTTTTCTAAGGTCACTTACAACTGGACCAAAGGTTTGCAACAGACATACAGTGTCAAAAGTTAAATAAAATCAGTCCACTATGATGGAAGTTGTACAAAACTTGAAGTTTTGATTCAAGGTCATCGACGATGTATGAGGTTTCTGAAAAGCACCGTCATCTTTCTTGTAATCTGTTTACTTTGACTTCAGAACAGTCCATTAGCTTCGCTCTTCAAACTGAGTCTTGTTTTTTACCAGATAAGCTGCTAGGTATTCTATTGGATTTGGAGGCCTATAATGTGAGGATAAAGAAAATACAAATCTTTAGCAAATGTTGAAAATGCAAATGTTGAGGGGGCTTCTTCTATTCCCCATGAAAGTTTTTGCAGATTACCGATTATTGCCTTGGCAGCCCCAAAAAAAAACAAAAAAAAAAAACGCATCACTCCGTGTGCATTGAGTTTCCGTATGACCGTTCCACAAAAGTATAGAACATGTCCTATTACGGATAGTACTGTTCTATTAGGGGCAGCTGTTCTGCAAAATACGGAATACACACAATCATCAGTATTTTTTGCAAACCGCGAAATACATACTGTACGGTAGTGTGCATGGGCCCTTATTTTGTGCCAGTGCCCTTATCCAAGCCATTCTGAGATTGATTGTACTTCATGACAGTGGTAAATTTCAATGATTCACAAGAAAACAATCTGTAATAACTATTTTGTGAGGTATTACTATGTCTATTTTATGTTGGCTTCATTTTGTAAATGTCATTTCATTAATTTAGGACGTTAGAAGGCTTACAATTTTAGATGCAATTTTTTCATAATTTGAACAAAATTTCCAAAACCCAAAAAGATTTTCAGGGGCTTATGTAATGGAAACCACCCATAAATGACCTCATTTTAAAAACACCCCTTAGGCCCCATGCACACGGCCGTGTTTCACAGCCGTGTGCGGGCCGTGGAACCGCGGCCTGGATCCCTCCTGAGAGCAGGAGCGCATGGCGTCATAGCAACCAGTGACGCCGTGCGCTCCTGCTCTCAGGAGGGATCCAGGCCGCGGTTCCACGGCCCGCACACGGCTGTGAAACACGGCCGTGTGCATGGGGCCTTAAGTTAATCAAAGCTGATGTTACAAACTTTGTTAACCCTTGAGGTGTTCCACAACAATTAAACAGGAAATGGAGGTGAAATTTCAACATTTAAATTTTTTCCAGATTTTCAAAATTTTATTCCATTTTTGCCGTAACATGGTTAAAGTGAAAATAAAACCTAATTATTTATTACCCAGATTCTTCAATTTACAACCCCCCCCCCCCCCTAAAAAAAGGTGTTCAAAAACGGTCATATGAGCGCATGGCTGGGTTCAATAGGGCTTTTGGAGGACAGATTTTACACAAGGGGGAAAAAGGACAAAATGCACAGCACATTTTGTTACCCATTTCCCTCTGAATACGGCAACACCCCACATGTTCTTGTAGCCTGCTGTATTGGTGCACAGCAGGGCCCTGGAGGCAAAGTGCAAATTATGGTTTTTGGAGGCTTGAATAAACCGACATTAATTTTAGGTGCCATGTCGCATGTTAAAAATCTGAGGTCCCCAGAAATTTAAAACAGAGAAGCGACCACATTTTGGAAAGAGCACCCCCGTACGAACATTTTAAGTGGTGGAAAGGGTACTTTTGACCCAACAGGTGTTTCACAGAAATGAATATGTAGTGGTTGGTGAAAAACAGATCTGTAAGCTATGCGGCCTATATCAGAGCTAGAGGTGGTAAAACTACAGGGTACATCATGGATGAAATTAAATTAATACTCCATAGATTATTGGTAGATATTTAAACAATCCTGCATGCACTTTTTTTAATCTGAATTCCCAAAAACTCAGGAAATTGGGGCTGATAATCCTCAGGGGGTGGGGGTCCATGTGGGGTCACTTCGAGGGGCTGCCTCAGCTGTTGTACTGGGGCACCTTCTAGAAGGTCCCCAGAGGAGGTAGAGGAGTAGAGGAAAGTGGCATCCTCTTCTCCCTCACTGGCAGACTCTGTACAAGGCAAGAATGGCGTATGCCTTTTCAGCTCAGTATACTCGTTGGGGTGGCCATTTTTATTTTATTGGGGTGTGACGTGTTAAATGTGGAAACCTTTAGTGTGAGGGGTGTGTATGTTGCGTTTTCACACATAAATTAAATCTGAAATAAAAATTGAGAAGAAAACGAAAAACAAAACACACACAAACAAACTTGCAGTGCAAACTGAGCAGACGTGATCAGTAATTCACACTACTAGTCAAAACTACTACTGCTCAGTGGTTGCAAAATGCACGCACATTGGATATATTATATATACACACACACATATACATATACATACATACGTTAATACGGTTGAAAAAAGACAAACGTCCATCAAGTTCAACGAAGGGATAGGTGGGGACCGGAATCCCAGAAGGAAGTGACAGTGTTGTCTAAACCCTTTTTTAAACTATCCACTGTTCCTGCTGTGACCACGTCCTGAGGAAGTGTATTCCACAGTTCTTACAGTAAAGAAACTTTGACGCTTCTGGAGACTGAGCTTTTTCTTCTTCAGTCTGAGGCAGTGCTCCCTTGTCTTTTGAGGGCATTTTACATGGAACAGCTTTAAGCCGTATTTTTTGTATGGCCCATTTATATACTTGTATAGGTTAATCATGTCCCCCTTTAGACGTCTCTTCTCAAGACTAAAGAAATTCAATTATTTTAAGTTTTCTTCAGAACTAAGACCCTCATCAGTTTAGTCGCTCTCCTCTGTGTACTTATTCCAGCTGCAGTGCATCCTTTCTATATACTGATGCCCAGAACTGGACTGCATATTCCAGATAAGGCAGCACCAGCGCTTTGTAAACTCCCTGCCACGCGAGTCTATGCCTCGTTTAATGCATGACAATATCCTGGTGGCCTTAGAAGCAGCTAATTGACATTGTGTGCTATAATTTAATCTGCCATCCACAAGGACACCCAAATCTTTCTCTATAAGTGACTCTCCCAGTGCTATATCACCTAGGACATATGAAGCACAGAGATTACTACCAAGATGCATAACTTTACATTTGTCCACCTTGAACCTCATTTGCCAAGTAGATGCCCAATCACTGTGTTCAAGTCAGCTTGTAGTTTTTGTACATCTTCCATAGACCATACAGTTCTACACAGTTTAGTTTTTTGGTCTTCTATCACATCATGAGGCTTTGGCAGAAGAAGGTTCTAAGTTTGTGGTGGCTTAAGTTTTACTTACCTTTCCTTTGCCAGCACAGAAAGGCCTTGTAGAAGTATTGGAACCACTGTCTGGTCAAGATATGCTCGTGTAGGTAGAGCCTGTAAATCCACTTTCTGCTTGGATACTTTTTCTGTGCTTGCCTTTTCATTTTCTACTATTCTCTATAAGAAAGCACAATTTAGGTATCAATATTTGTGGAAAATGCATTTACAAACAGGAAACTAAATACATTTTCAACAATAACATCTGATCGTTACAAAGTTGGTTATTAACTACAGTGAGAGGACTGGTCTTCCTTTATGTCAAAGGGGAGAGAGAAAAAAAAAGCCTGAATAATTTTGTTGCCAGGTTTCAGTAATAAATTAAAATGCTGCACAGATGGTACAAATTTGGTGCCAATAGTCCACTGGGCAAGGCCTTCTATTGTACAACTGCTCTTTGGCTTAATATAGGCTATACAGTCTGCATCTCTACGATGCCCTCAGGGCTTCCACTTCATGCCGCTTCTTTCCTCTGCTGGTGACCAAGTTCCGAGTCCGGACCGAAACTTTAGTCAGTCCGCAGTCACTTGTTCCATATATCATTATACATATTCCTTATTTGCTGGATTTGATCATTATTTCCTGAATACCAAATGAAAATTTCTCTGCACCACTACGGTATATGATGCAATTAGAGCTAATTTTATCTATTTATCTGAACTAAAAACAGGAAGTTCTGTCATCACAATTTCCCAGGCTTTTTACATGGGCCGATTATTGGGCCAATTCCTGAAAACGAAAGTTCATACAAGAGCTTGTTCAGATAATTGGATGTTTTCATCCGTGTACAGGGAGAAGAAGCAGCGGTGGTACGGGGACCCGGAGTGAGGGGTAAGTATATTCCCTCTAAGGGGCCTGGCACACATGTATGATATTGGATAACCCATTTAAACACTATGTGGGCTATACTATAAAGTAAGCCCGATTAAAGTGATATCTGACTGCAGCACAATATATATATCACACTTGAAACGTCTCTACACTATTTCAGCCACAAGTATGGCAGGATGAGAGGCACTTGAGTGCATGGTCTACCACAAACAAATATAGTATTTTTTTGCCAAATAGTGATCTGAAATCAACATTTAACAACAAACTAATATAAAACATGTCTCTATATAGATAATTTGAAAAGATTGTGGCAGTCAGTGAACTATAAAATTACTTACCTGCAAATAAATATGGCAGCATAAAAATACAATAAAATCTAAGCATTTTAATTAGACAATAACATGCTGACATGCATAGTGTTTTAAAACTCAGAACTTTGTTTTCCCCGATCCTTTGGTTATCAGTTCTGGTGTTGTTTTGCTCACTTAAAAAATAAAAATCCCAGCTAACACAGAGCTGCCATTTTTACCACAACAATATACCAGAAATTGCAGGTTTTAACTCCTTAACAGTTGCCCAAGTTCTGCTCAGGCTTTGAGAACAGGACTTTCAGCCCGAAGAGAGCTCAATCAGGGGCTGCTTTAACACCTCATATTTTAGGATCAGCAGCAGTTAGAGATACAGGCCAGGTCTTGCAAGCCAATAGCCTAAACCAGGGATCGGCAACATTCAGCACAACTCCCTGCATGCAAACTTACTCAACTGTTCTGGTAACTCCCACATAATTAATAAAGAGGATTCTGGGAGCTGTAGTTCCAGAACAGCTGGCGTGCCAGAGTTTGCTGATCCCTTGTCTAAGCTATAAAATAAGACCAGAATCACAGCATTATCTCCTCTACCTTGGGAGATATAGCTGTTAGACAATGGTTCAGGAGTGATAGCAGCTGAAAGTGAAAGCTAAATTTCAATTGCTTTCATTCTTGGCCCAATTTCTAACAGCTATAACTCCCAAAGTTGTGTAAATAATGCTGTAATAATGATGGATGTGATTCTTGATTTAAAAAGGGAACCTGTCATGTGTATATTTGATTATAATATAACTAATTATATACAATCATCAACTACTAAAAAGTACCTTAGATGTATTTACTTACTGGTGTGACAGATGGTTACCTCATAATATACACACAAAGATGCCACATGCTAATGAGCTGAATTGAGTCCAGCGTGATGTCAGCGAGTCCAGCGTATTTTTAATTCAGAGCTATAGCCACTCCCCTGCCCACCTGCGGCTGATTCATATGGAAAATAACTGTCAATCAGCAGCAGGTAGGCAGAGAGAGAGTCAGGAGCTCAAATATTCATGACTCCTCATTATCAGCTGGAGCTTTTCAATACAAGATTTTGGCAGATTGACTGGGTTAATTAAAGAAAGGAACCCAGCATTTTGCTAAGAGAATCAGTCATTTATGTTGCCCTTAGTTAGGACACCATGGTGACATGTTCCCTTTAAAGCTTAGGCCGTCAGCTTTCAAAACAAAACCAGGCCTATATCTAGCTACTACTGAATCTGAGATATGAGGGGTTAAAGCTGCCCTTCCTCTTCTCAAGGCTGGCAGAGATCACAGCCTGCTGAAGGGGGTAGTGGGGAAATCATAATTGTAGTGTCCCACTGAATAAAGCTATTGTGTTATTTATACCACCCAGTGAACCCCCTAAAAATAAATCTCACAAAATGTTACAATAGCTTTTTTTTTTTTTTTAATCTTTTCCCCTAAAAATAAAAGTAATATTCTATATGTACAAAAAACACACACAACCCTTAATGGGAAGACCCCCTATCCATATGCCCTATTACAGACAGCATACAGACACCATATAGGTGTCAGTAACAGCAGCTCCAGCCTTTGTCTTACCTCTTTACAATAGATGAACATGTATCTCCAAGAAAGAGCCGCCTCGCAAGTGCTCTTTGTTAGAAAGGGCTCCCCACAAGTCGATGCTCAACTTTTAACAACCCATAAAACATGACATGAGAAAAAAGCCAAGTCAGATATCCATCTGCACACAGCCGCTTCAAGGGTGTGTGACCCTCATCAGTACGGAGTAGGATTCTGGCTGAGCGAGACTGCTCAGGGAGGTATAGGCTCTCCTTAAGGACACCAGCTGTGTATGGAGACTTAGCAGCAATCCTCCATGGGAAAATGGTTTGTTAAATAGTTGAAGACTGACTCCTAGGGAGCCCTTTCCAATATAGGGCATTAGCAAGACTGTTCTTGTTCTCTTGGAGATAACTCTTTACTCACTGCCACCAAGTCTCCATATACAGCTGGCCTTTTTAAAGAGGTTCTCAGGGTATTATATACAGTAGCTCACAAACTTGAACCCCCCCCCCCCCCCACCACATTTTTGTAAATATTCTATCTTTTCATGCGACAACACTAAACATATGACACTTTGATACAATGTAAAGTAGTCAGTGTACAGCTAGTATAAGTGTAAATTTGGTGTGCCCTCAAAATAACTCACACAGCCATGTCTAAACCACTGGCAACAAGAGTGCACCCCAAGTGAAAATGGCCAAATTGAGCCTAATTAGCCACTTTCCCTCCCAGGTGTCATGTGACTCGTCAGTGTTATAAAGGTCTCAGGTGTGAATAGGGAGCAGGTGTGTTAAATTTGGAGTTATCGCTCTCACACTCATATACTGGTCACTGGAAGTTCAATATGGCACCTCATGGCAAAAGAACTAGATAACTATGGCCTAGGGCTAGGCTACAAGATTGCCAACACCCTGAAACTGAGCTGCAGCATGGTGGCCAAGACCATACAGCGGTTTAAGGCTGCTTTCACACTAGCGTTCGGGTGTCCGCTCGTGAGCTCCGTTTGAAGGGGCTCACGAGCGGACCCGAACGCAGCCGTCCAGCCCTGATGCAGTCTGAATGGAGCGGATCCGCTCAGACTGCATCAGTCTGGCGGCGTTCAGCCTCCGCTCCGCTCGCCTCCGCACGGACAGGCGGACAGCTGAATCCGCCTGGCCGTGCGGATCCGTCCAGACAATGCAAGTCAATGGGGACGGATCCGTTTGAAGATGCCACAATGTGGCTCAATCTTCAAGCGGATCCGTCCCCCATTGACTTTACATTGAAAGTCTGGACGGATCCGTCCCAGGCTATTTTCACACTTAGCTTTTTTTTGCTAATATAATGCAGACGGATCCGTTCTGAACGGAGCCTCCGTCTGCATTATTATGAGCAGATCCGTTCAGAACGGATCCGCCCGAACACTAGTGTGAAAGTAGCCTCACAAGACAGGTCCCACTCAGAACAGGCCTCGCCATGGTTGACCAAAGAAGCTGAGTGCACGTGCTCAGCGTCATATCCAGGGGCATAGCTATAGTGGAAGCTGCAGCTTTGGGTCTCTGACCCAGAAGGGGCCCATCCAGGAGAAGGACAAAAATTTGCTGTGGGGCCCAGTCATTTCTAGCTACATCACTGGTCATATCCAGAGGTTGCCCTTTCAAAATAGACATATGAGTGCTGCCAGCAATGCTGCTGAGATTAAAGGGGGGGGGGGGGGGGTCAGCCTGTCGGTGCTCAACCCATACACTGCATCAAATTGATCTGCATGGCTGTCGTCCCAGAAGTAGCCTCTTCTAAAGATGATGCACAAGAAAGCCCCCAGTTTGCTGAAGACAAGCAGACCAAGGACATGGTTCCAGTAATCGATGTCCTGTGGTCTGATGATAAAAGTGCGTGACGGCAACCAGGTGAGGAGTATAGAGACGAGCGTGTCTTGCCTACAGTCAAGCATGGTAGGAGAGCAATGGTCCTGTTTGGGGCTTGCACGAGTGCTGCAGATGTGGGGAGCTACAGTCGTGGCCAAAAGTTTTGACAATGACACAAATATTAGTTTTCACAAAGTTTGTTGCTAAACTGCTTTTAGATCTTTGTTTCAGTTGTTTCTATGATGTAGTGAAAATAAAATTAAAACACACTTCATACGTTTCAAAGGCTTTTAGCGTCAATTACATGATATTTATGCAAAGAGTCAGCATTTGCAGTGTTGGCCCTTCTTTTTTCAGGACCTCTGCAATTCGACTGGGCATGCTGTGAAGCAACTTCTGGGCCAATTCCTGACTGATAGCAACCCATTCTTTCATAATCACTTCTTGGGAGTTTGTCAGAATTAGTGGGTTTGTTTGTCCACCCACCTCTTGAGGATTGACCACAAGTTCTCAATGGGATTAAGATCTGGGGAGTTTCCAGACCATGGACCCAAAATGTCAACGTTTTGGTCCCTGAGCCACTTTTGCCTTCTGGCACGGTGCTCCATCGTGCTGGAAAATGCATTGTTCTTGACCAAACTGTTGTTGGATTGTTGGAAGGTGTTTTGGTACCATTCTTTATTCATGGCTGTGTTTTTGGGCAAAATTGTGAGTGATCCCACTCCCTTGGATGAGAAGCAACCCCACACATGAATGGTCTCAAGATGTTTTACTGTTGTCATGACACAGGACTGATGGTAGCACTCACCTTTTCTTCTCCGGACAAGCCTTTTTCCTGATGCCCCAAACAATCGGAAAGAGGCTTCATCGGAGAATATGACTTTTCCCCAGTCCTCGACAGTCCATTCACCATATTTTCTGCAGAAGATCAATCTGTCCCTGATGTTTTTTTTTGGAGATAAGTGGCTTCTTTGCTGCCCTTCTTGACTCCAGGCCATCTTCCAAAAGTCTTTGTCTCACTGTGCGTGCAGATGCGCTCACACCTGCCTGCTGCCATTCCTGAGCAAGCTCTGCATTGGTGGCACTCCGATCCCACAGCTGAATCCTCTTTAGGAGACGATCCTGGCGCTTGCTGACTTTCTTGGACGCCCTGAAGCCTTCTTAACAAGAATTGAACCTCTTTCCTTGAAGTTCTTGATGATCCTATAAATTGTTGATTGAGGTGCAATCTTAGTAGCCACAATATCCTTGCCTGTGAAGCCATTTTTTATGCAACGCAATGATGGCTGCACGTGTTTCTTTGCAGGTCACCATGGTAAACATCAGAAGAACAATGATGTCAAGCATCACCCTCCTTTTAACAGGTCAAGTCTGCCATTTTAACCCAATCAGCCTGACATAATGATCTCCAGCCTTGTGCTCGTCAACATTCTCACCTGAGTTAACAAGACAATTACTGAAATGATGTCAGCAGGTCCTTTAATGACAGCAATGAAATGCAGTGGAAAGTTTTTTGGGGGATTACGTTAATTTTCATGGCAAAGAAGGACTATGCAATTCATCTTTTCACTCTTCATAACATTCTGGAGTATATGCTAATTGCTATTATAAAAACCTAAGCAGCAACTTTTCCAATATTTATGTAATTCTCAAAACTTTTGGCCACGACTGTACAGTTCACTGAGGGAACCCCGAATACCAACATGTACTGTGGCATACTGGTCTCTAACATTCACCAGCTCGTCATGGAGGAGTGGAAGAGGATTCCAGTGGTTCTAGTGAACGCCATGCCCAAGAAGGTAAGGCAGTGCTGGAAAATAATGGTGGCCACACACTGGGCACAATTTAGTCATTTTCAACTTAGGAGTGTACTCACCTTTTTTGCCAGCAGTTTAGGCATTAATAGCCGAGATTTGAGTTATTTTGAGGATACACTAAATTGACACCATTATAGAAGCTGTACACTGACTTTTTTACATTGTATCAAAATGTCATATCTTCAGTGTCCTAAGAATAAAATATTTACAAAAATGTGAGGGGGGTACTTACTTTTGTGAGAAACCCTAAGATGGCCTCCAGCACCTATGTGACTAGGACAGGTTGTTTCAACTTGCAGAGCTGACCGGGGAAGGTATGTGAGGGGACCTACTACACACTGTGCTCTGCACCTGCCTTTAATTTACATTGCCGATCGTTCCTGTTAGGCCTTTTAGCCTGACTGCATAATAGCTTAATTTCTATGTATTGTAGAGCAGAAACACTGCTCTACAATAGATGGTAATGAGGTGATCCTCCCCATGATATGTTACAACCAGACCGTTCTCTCTCTCTCTTTTTCAGGTACCTCTAACATAACATTTTCCCTTGCAACACTGTCACTAATTTGAAAGGGGTTCTCCAATTTCATAATGAATTTTTCTATATATGGCAGCCAGGACACTACTGAAGTCCTGGCTGCCATGGTGTTGTCAGAGAGCAGCATTATACTCACGTGCGCCGTGGCCGCTCCTTCTTCTGTCTGTGTGGCGCATTGCTAGTGCTTATAGCTCACGTGCACCGTGGCCGCTCCTTCTCATAGGTCTGTGTGGCGCATTGCTAATGCTATAAGCATTAGCAACGCGCCGCACAGACAGAAGAACAGAAGAAGGAGCGCCCGGCGGCCATGGCGCACACAAGTATAATGCTGCTCACTGACATACCATGGCAGCCAGGACTTCAGTAGAGTCCTGGCTGCATGGTAACCGATCAGGGCAGCAGGGAGAGTGTAAAGTCCTATTCACCGTAATAGAGCTCTATTAGGGTGAATATGACAAGGGTTCTAGCCCTTAAGGGGGCTAATAGTTATTAAATAAAATAAAAAAAATAAAAAGAAGTTTAACCCCCCAAATATTGAAACCAATATATTGCGATATATATTGCACATGCTTAAAATTATATTGCAATATAGATTTTAGGCCATATCGCCCACCCCTAAGGCAGATGGGCTAATGTCCTATATGGCACAGTAGACAGTGGGCTGGAACTGCTAGGATTGGAGTTCACCATGATGCAGTAAGTTCACACAAGCAGCAGTCTGGGAAACGTGGCTGTCACAGGGACCACATTCAGCCACAGGAAAGCAGCCTTACAAGAGATGTTTCTTAGCCCCAAATACAATTAAGAACCTTCAAGTGCTACACCAACAAGTAACTGGCCTAATAGGCTAAAACTTAAGGCTCTGTGAAAACCACTGAAAGCACGGATGGCATCCTTTTCTGCCAGTGGTTTCACAGACTATTGGGAGGACAGAGGCCCATTTATCAACAGAGCAGTGCAAGTAGTAAGTTATGGAGAAACAGTCCCTTCTCAAACATCACAGACAGAGGTGTGAACGAGGCCTTAGATGCTACAGTGGCCACTGACATCGCAGCATCTACAGTTCTGACAACAGACTGTTTTTCAGGATCCATGACAAATAGGTATTACATAAGACCTCACCGAATTATAATCAGTCTGTCATGTTTCAGATTGTTTTTTGCCTTGCACACAAAGACTGAAGCAGCATGCTACCAAAAAGTAACAAACGCAATTATAAAAGTGGTAGTGCTCATTAACCCCAATTATACACCAGCACCACTCAGACTAGCCGCATTTCTCCAAACATAACACAAGGACTCTAATTCTATACAAAAAAAAAAGGAGGGGGGGGAGGGGTCTAGAGCAGGGTGACTGCTACCCACGTTAAGGGTTGCTATACACAGGTCTAGAGCAGGGTGACTGCGGGACACCTGAACCCTGGCAGTAACACACAAACACGCCGAGGGAAGAGCAGACCACAAGGACACCTCTCAGCGCTTCATAGCAGCGACTGGTCTGGTACCTCAACATTTTCTGTGAGACCAAATTCAGAATGGGGATTTTCCGCAACCTGAAAGATAAAACACTGGTCAGAACAAGTCAGGAAACACACAGGACTGCTGACGAGCGACACTAGCGCGGCACAATACCTGGCTCTGTCCCCCCTCCATGCTCTGTTCAGCATCCATGTTTGGAGTACGTCACCTGCGCGAGAAAAAATAAACGATAAACAACGGCTCCTTCAACAAACACTACAGCACAATCCGGATAAATAAGAATACCTGGTAACCGGAAGCTGTCCAGCTGCTGTGGCAACCCCCTATACACTTCCCTGATCCCGCCCCCTCCGCTGTAGCCGCTTATTTACTCTAAGCTAATAGCTGTGGCTGTCTCAAGACTGGGAAGTAACAGAAGCAGCGATAGGCTGGCACTAGATGTTCCGGATACTGGTCGGTCCGTAGGTTATAGATGCTGTAGGGCTTCTACCAGGAGCCTCTCCATTCTAGGTACCTCAGTATTACGAGGCTGAAGTTGGTTTCTTATTCGTCCAGTTTCTTATTCACTGAAGTTGGTTTCTTATTCGGCAGTTTGTTATACATTACTATGACAAATAAACCTTTTTTCCTCTTATTCCTCTGCAGTAAATCAGTTTTTTTTCTACATAAATGTTAAATATTATTTGTGAACAATCAGATTAATAAAAAAAATCTACATTATTGGTGTTTTTACTGAAAAAACCGATAGTGAAAAATGGATGAATATGCATTTTGAATAAGTAACTGAGGAATATAAGGGGTTAAACGCCGTTGGGCCACTAATCAAAGGGTTAAAATATAAAGAGTAAGGGCCCCTCCATAACACCCAACTGTACCCAGCCTGGCCCAAACTGTGGATTGGCAGGAAAACAGGTGTCAACCTTGACAACTATATACATTTTCAGCATTTTGGTGATTTTAAGGGGTTAAAGCCCATTTGGTAACTCACGTTAGGAAACAAATTAGAAGAATAATGGCCCCTATATTATATTCAAAAAGGTAGTGGCCAAAAATCAAGTGCTAATATTTTTTGGTGTGGCAGGGCATCTTTGTATTACACAAGGAGAAATTTTCATTGAGTGTGAAATCTGCCTGCGCTGTACAGCCCCAACACCCACCATTCCACTCAGGCATGAGCACGGCTGTGGTAATGCCCGGCCCCTGAAGCCATTTTGTATTGTTAGAAAATATTGCTTGTTGTCACCCTATAAAAGAGACCTTTGTTACTCCTTTGGAAAAGAGAAAAATCTCCATGTCAAGAACTCAATGAGGGACATTTAACAATGGATTTAGAGTATTTATTTTTTTCTTACATAAGTGAAATGTGCGCCTATGCCGTTTTTTGTGTGACTTTTGTGGGTAAGCATAAAGAACCAATCAGCCTTAACTTTAAACATTTTCAGTTTTCACTTTGCTGTGGTCAGGAATTTATCAAGCGCAAAAGTCAAACTAGTGGCAAAACCCTTTTAAAAAGTCGCCAGTATCAGCAAGGTCAGACCTAGCTTAAAAAAATAGCTTTTGACATAATTTTTAAAAGTTGCACAAAAAGTCTCAGGACTTTGTAGTTGTAGTTGTGTTCCTCGGGTAGAAGATGTGCGGGCAGATGACTACATCTCCCAGCATGTCCTTACTCTAAGGAGTAGTAGTTGTGCTGCACAGGTGGGAGATGTGCAGACAGGTGACAATACATTTTTTCTCCGCGTTTTTTTCTTCTCATTTCAGATCTGTGTATTCTGTGGATTACTTCAGTTGGTGGACTACATTGATGAGCAGCATTATTTTATAATTTTTTATTTTTTGTGTTAATAAAATGGTTAATGAGAGCTTGTGGGGGATTGTTTTTTGAAATAAAAAGTTTTAAACATGTTTTTTTTTTTTCTTTTTTATTACTTTACGGGCTTAGTAGTGGAAGCTGTCTTATAGATGGAGTCCATTACTAAACGGGGGCTTAGAGTTACCAGGGTGGGCAAGGACCATTGTTACAACCTCTCCCCAGCCTAATAACGCCAGCCTGTTACCACCTAGGCCCAGGAGGGCATTTTTGGCGCTCTGGGCCTGTTGGTACTAGTTCTTCCCGGCACCCCTGTGGCATTGGGTACTGGGGTAATAATTGGGGGTTAGCACTAGCTGTTTTTGTGGCTAACTCTAAGCCCTGGCTTAGTAATGGACTCTTTAACCACTTCAGCCCCGCTAGGTGAAACCCCCTTCATGACCAGAGCACTTTTTACACTTCGGCACTACACTCCTTTCACCGTTTATCGCTCGGTCATGCAACTTACCACCCAAATGAATTTTACCTCCTTTTCTTCTCACTAATGGAGCTTTCATTTGGTGGTATTTTATTGCTGCTGACATTTTTACTTTTTTTGTTATTAATCAAAATTTTGCAAAAAAAACGAAATCCATATATAAATTTTTCGCCAAATTTATTGTTCTACATGTCTTTGATAAAAAAAAAATGTTTGGGCAAAAAAAAAAAATGGTTTGGGTAAAAGTTATAGCATTTACAAACTATGGTACAAAAATGTGAATTTCCGCTTTTTGAAACAGCTCTGACTTTCTGAGCACCTGTCATGATTCCTGAGGTTCTACAATGCCCAAACAGTAGAAAACCCCCACAAATGACCCCATTTTGGAAAGTAGACACCCTAAGGTATTCGCTGATGGGCATAGTGAGTTCATAGAACTTTTTATTTTTTGTCACAAGTTAGCGGAAAATGATGATGATTTTTTCTTTTATTTTTTTTCTTACAAAGTCTCATATTCCACTAACTTGGGACAAAAAATAAAAAATTCTAGGAACTCACCATGCCCCTCACAGAATACCTTGGGGTGTCTTCTTTCCAAAATGGGGTCACTTGTGGGGTAGTTATACTGCCCTGGCAATTTAGGGGCCCAAATGTGTGAGAAGAACTTTGCAATCAAAATGTGTAAAAAATGACCGGTGAAATCCAAAAGGTGCACTTTGGAATATGTGCCCCTTTGCCCACCTTGGCAGCAAAAAAGTGTCACACATCTGGTATCGCCGTACTCAGGAGAAGTTGGGGAATGTGTTTTGGGGTGTCATTTTAAAAAAATGTGTGAATACCAGATGTGTCACACTTTTTTGCTGCCAAGGTGGGCAAAGGGGCACATATTCCAAAGTGCACCTTTTGGATTTCACCGGTCATTTTTTACACATTTTGATTGCAAAGTTCTTCTCACACATTTGGGCCCCTAAATTGCCAGGGCAGTATAACTATGCCACAAGTGACCCCATTTTGGAAAGAAGACACCCCAAGGTATTCCGTGAGGGGCATGGCGAGTTCCTAGAATTTTTATTTTTTTGTCACAAGTTAGCGGAAAATTATGATTATTTTTTTTTTCTCTTTTTTCCTTACAAAGTCTCATATTCCACTAACTTGCGACAAAAAATAAAAAATTCTAGGAACTCGCCGTGCCCCTCACGGAATACCTTGGGGTGTCTTCTTTCCAAAATGGGGTCACTTGTGGCATAGTTATACTGCCCTGGCAATTTAGGGGCCCATATGTGTGAGAAGTACTTTGCAATCAAAATCTGTAAAAAATGACCGGTGAAATCCGAAAGGTTCTTGCAAAGTTCTTCTCACACATTTGGGCCCCTAAATTGCCAGGGCAGTATAACTATGCCACAAGTGACCCCATTTTGGAAAGAAGACACCCCAAGGTATTCCGTGAGGGGCACGGCGAGTTCCTAGAATTTTTTATTTTTTGTCGCAAGTTAGTGGAATATGAGACTTTGTAAGGAAAAAAGAGAAAAAAAAAATAATCATAATTTTCCGCTAACTTGTGACAAAAAAATAAAAATTCTAGGAACTCGCCATGCCCCTCACGGAATACCTTGGGGTGTCTTCTTTCCAAAATGGGGTCACTTGTGGCATAGTTATACTGCCCTGGCAATTTAGGGGTCCAAATGTGTGAGAAGTACCTTGCAATCAAAATGTGTAAAAAATGGCCTGCAAAATCTGAAAGGTGCACTTTGGAATATGTACCCCTTTGCCCACCTTGGCAGCAAAAAAGTGTCACATATCTGGTATCGCCGTACTCAGGAGAAGTTGGGGAATGTGTTTTTGGGTGTCATTTTACATATACCCATGCTGGGTGAGAGAAATATCTTGGCAAAAGACAACTTTTCCCATTTTTTTATACAAAGTTGGCATTTGACCAAGATATTTTTCTCACCCAGCATGGGTATATGTAAAATGACACCCCAAAACACATTCCCCAACTTCTCCTGAGTACGTCAATACCAGATGTGTCACACTTTTTTGCAGCCTAGATGCGCAAAGGTGCCCAAATTCCTTTTAGGAGGGCATTTTTAGACATTTGGATCCCAGACTTCTTCTCACACTTTAGGGCCCCTAAAAAGCCAGGGCAGTATAAATACCCCACATGTGACCCCACTTTGGAAAGAAGACACCCCAAGGTATCCAATGAGGGGCCTGGCAAGTTCATAGAATTTTATTTTTTTCGCATAAGTTAGCGGAAATTGATTTTTTTTTTGTTTTTTCTCACAAAGTCTCACTTTCCGCTAACATAGGACAAAAATTTAAATCTTTCATGGACTCAATATGCCCCTCAGCAAATACCTTGGGGTGTCTTCTTTCCAAAATGGGGTCAGTTGTGGGGTGTTTGTACTGCCCTGGCATTTGAGGGTCTCCGCAATCATTACATGTATGGCCAGCATTAGGAGTTTCTGCTATTCTCCTTATATTGAGCATACAGGTAATGAGATTTTTTTTTCCGTTCAGCCCCTGGGCTGAAAGAAAAAAATGAACGGCACAGATTTCTTCATTCGCATCGATCAATGTGGATAAAAAAAATCTCTGCCCCAAAAAAAAAATGGAGGGGAAAGGCGTCTGCCAGGACATAGGAGCTCCGCCCTACATCCATACCCACTTAGCTCGTATGCCCTGGCAAACCAGATTTCTCCATTCACATCAATCGATGTGGATGAATAAATCATTGCCGGGATTTTTTTTTTCTTTTTTATATATATATACAAAGTGTTTGCCAAAGCATAGGGATGCCGCCTCCTCCTCAGCTCGTATGCCTCGGCAAACATATCTGTTACTGCAGAGGAGAAAATCCCGTCTTAGCGCCGCATACACCGACTTGCGTGTAATCTGACAGCAGCGCAATGCTTCTGTCAGAATGCACATCGGTGCTGCAGCTGGTCGATCGGTTGGTCCACCTGGAAGGTAAAAAGACAAAAAAAAAGAAAAAACCAGGCCGCAACGCAATAATTTTATTAACTTTGCAACAGAACATGTAACTTTAACTTTTTAACTGAACATTAACCTTTTTGTTTACTGGTGTGTTTTTTTTTGTTTTTTTACCTTTATAGAACAAACCTCTCCTTCCCCATGGGTCAATGCGCAAAGCGCAAATCGCCCAAAGATGTGGCGAAGTGCGTTATGCACTTTGTCCTATGTGAAAGGAGACGTTTGCAGCAGCAGTGAGTGAATGGGCCCTAATAGCCCTGTGTGCCTATCCTGGTGAGATGTGATCCCTATGATTAGGTGTACCTGTGAGTGGTACTTCCGGAAGCACTCTCCAAAGCATAGGGCAGGGTGGTCAGGACAGTCAGGACAGAAATAGCGGGTGTCACGCCTTATTCCACTCCTGCTACAGACACGACATCTTTTTCGGGGTGACGGTTGGGTTGAGGTACCAGGAACGACATTGGGGAAATGTCGCTCGTGTAGACGGCTAACTACACTGGTGGATGGGGCCACGGAACCTCCTGGGTACAGGAGGTTCTCGATGATCTCTTCCTGAAATTTGAGGAAGGATCCAGTTCTCCCAGCCTTACTGTAGAGAACAAAACTATTGTACAGAGCCAATTGAATTAAATATACAGACACCTTCTTATACCAGCGTCTGGTTCTGCGGGAAACTAAATACGGAGACAACATCTGGTCATTGAAGTCCACCCCTCCCATGTGGAGGTTATAGTCGTGGACTGAGAGGGGCTTTTCAATGACACGGGTTGCTCGCTCAATTTGTATTGTCGTGTCTGCGTGAATGGAGGAGAGCATGTAAACGTCACGCTTGTCTCTCCATTTCACCGCGAGCAGTTCTTCGTTACACAGTGCGGCCCTCTGCCCCCTTGCAAGACGGGTGGTAACGAGCCGTTGGGGGAAGCCCGCGCGACTAGTTCGCGCGGTACCACAGGCGCCAATCCGTTCTAGAAACAAATGCCTAAAGAGGGCCACACTTGTGTAAAAATTGTCCACATAAAGATGGTACCCCTTGCCGAATAAGGGTGACACCAAGTCCCAAACTGTCTTCCCACTGCTCCCCAGGTAGTCAGGGCAACCGACCGGCTCCAGGGTCTGATCTTTTCCCTCATAGATCCGAAATTTGTGGGTATAGCCTGTGGCCCTTTCACAGAGCTTATACAATTTGACCCCATACCGGGCGCGCTTGCTTGGGATGTGTATGGGTGGGCACTACACAAGGGTCAATTGGTGTGCGCGTTACTCCTACCCACCAGGAACAAATGTCATATTTAATTCTGCATTTAATGTATGTTTTAATGTGTTGTTATATGCAATGTACCCCTGTCTAATGCAGCAGCAGGCCTAGTTGGGTGTAATTAGACATCCCAGACACTAGAGGGAGATAGGGAGCCCCTAGTATAAATGTCCAGGCCCAGACAGGGGGAGGGAGTGCAGAGTCAGGAGTCTGAGAAGACAGAGGCCAGTAAGCCTGCTCTTGACATGCAGCTGGATAGCCCTGGCTGCTAGTGATGTCCAGGAGGCTGTTGAGAGACTCCAGCCTGCCTGAAGAACAAGAGAGCCTAAGTTAGCTCTGAAGAGATACCCCAGTTGCAGGATTCAACCTCCTGGGAGAAACCGACAGTGATCCACCTGATAGGAGGAGGCGTCCCAGGGTAAGCCATGTGCCCCTGATAGGCAGAGGAACTTAGGAATCGTTGCAAGCAATATAATACCTGAGGAAGAAAGTAACCAAGGATATAAGCCACCCTTTTAGGCATCCGGGCCTTGGGAATTATCAAGCCAGAGTAGGAGTTCTATAAAGAACAGTGTAAAAGTACAACCTGCTGCTGAGTGCTTGTGGAATTTACCCTCAGTGTAACTTGCATGTCTATTGCCTGCCATACTTGTGAATAAGCCCTTTTTGTGGAACTGTCATAATCTAGAGACTTTACTACTCCCTGCTGTACAAAGTTGGATTGTCCAGTAAAGTTTACGTTTTGGTTCACTATATACTTGTGTACCGTTATCCTTCCAACCACCAACCGGCGTGCCACCGGCCAAAGGCACTGGCGTCACGAATACCACAGGGACCTTGCCCCAGGCACACAAAATACCTGTAACATCCAGGGCACCTCAACTACCATCAGGCCTGGTCCCTATCTACAGAGCGTGCCCCAGAGGAACTGTGTCTACCTCTCCTTCACTGCCACGCGCCTGCCCAGGGTTCTTCAAATATAGTGAGTACCCTCGATTGCCCATAACTGTGACCTCACGTCGTCATACCCTGCAGGTCTGGCGTGTTGCAGATGTATTGTTTGAAGCCAAGGCGCCCGGTAAAATGTATCAGGGACTCGTCTACGCAGATGTTTTGCTCTGGGGTATAAATATCTGCAAATTTCTGGTTGAAATGGTCTATGAGGGGCCGAATTTTGTGGAGCCGGTCAAAAGCAGGGTGGCCCCCTGGGACGGGAGGCGGTGTTGTCACTAAAGTGCAGGAAACGCAGGATGGCCTCAAAACGTGCCCTGGACATAGCAGCAGAGAACATGGGCATGTGATGAATCGGGTTCGTGGACCAATATGACCGCAATTCATGCTTTTTTGTCAGGCCCATGTTGAGGAGGAGGCCCAGAAAAGTTTTAATTTCGGAAACTTGGACTGGTTTCCACCGGAAAGGCTGGGCATAAAAGCTTCCCGGGTTAGCGGTGATAAATTGTGTGGCATATCGGTTTGTTTCGGCCACAACTATGTCTAAAAGCTCCGCAGTCAAGAACAGCTCAAAAAATCCCAGGGCCGAACCGATCTGAGCTGTCTCAACCCGAACTCCAGACTGGGCAGTGAAAGGGAAAACTACGGGTGCGGCTGAAGTTGGGGACTGCCAATCAGGGTTTGCCAGCACCTCTGGGATTCTAGGGGCTCTACGGGCACGTCTTTGCGGTGGCTGCGACGGGGTCACTACTGCACGTGCCACTGTACCAGCTTCAACTGCCCTTCTGGTGCTCGCTACTTCACCAGGTTGTACGGCAGTCCTGGTACTAGGTCCAGGGAGGGCTGGGCTGCTGGTGTATGCCTCACCACGTAATCCGACAGCACCAGCCCCACTCTGCTGCTCTTGAAGCGGATCCTGCGCAACCTGTGGTCTAGCGACACGGGGCCGGGTACGCCTGGTGGTATCAGGGACCTCAGCCTCCTCGTCCGAACTTTGGGTCAGAGAGCCACTGCTTTCTACAGGTTCGTATTCTGACCCGCTGGATTCATCAGATGAGGGTTCCCACTCCTCATCCGACTGGGTCAGGAGCCTGTAGGCCTCTTCAGAAGAATACCCCCTGTTAGACATGTGGGCAACTAAATTTAGGGGTATTCCCTGAGACTACCCAAGAAAAAAAAAGCAAGCCCGTCTTACAAAGGGGAGGCTAGCGAAGTACCGGAGGCCGCTGCGGTTGATAAAAAATATCAAAACTGATTTTTTTTATCGCCGCAGTGCGTGTAAAGTGATTGTGCCGTGAACCAACTGCGGTGGGGCGGGTGTGGGCGAACGCACGTGTGGGCGACCGATCAGGCCTGATCGGGCAAACACTGTGTTTTGGGTGGAGGGAGAACTAAAGTGACACTAGTACTATTATAGATCTGACCGTGATCAGTTTTGATCACTTCCAGATACTATAAAAGTACAAATGCTGATTAGCGATACGCTAATCAGCGAATAACGGACTGCGGTGCGGTGGGCTGGGCGCTAACTAATTGCTAACTACCTAACCAAGGGGCCTAAACTATACCTAAAACCTAACAGTCAATACCAGTGAAAAAAAAAAAATGACAGTTTACTCTGAACACTTTTTTCCTTTCACTAGTGATTGACAAAGGGGTGATCAAAGGGTTAATTGGGGTTCAGGGGGGTGATCAGGGGCTAAAGTGTAGTGTTTGGTGTACTCACTGTGAAGCCTGCTCCTCTGCTGGATCCAACCGACGAAAAGGACCAGCAGAGGAGCAGGGCAGCCATATAACAGATCATATTTACTAATATGATCTGCTATGTGGCTTCTGATAGTTTTTTTTTAAAATCAACAACCTGCCAGCCAATGATCACGGCTGGCAGGTTGCTGACGAAATAGTCCTGAACGAAATGCCGGCGCGAACTGCGCATGCGCGGGCGCATATTCGCGTCATCTCGCGTCTCGCGAGATGACGCGTATATGCGTGACTGTGCGCAGCTGCTTTAGGCGGTCCGGAGGCGGTTAAAGGGGATGTCTCACTTCAGGAAATAGCATTTATCATGTAGAGGACGTTAATGCAAGGAACTTACTAATGTATTGTGATTAGCGTTGAGTGACGCGCGCTTCGGATCATAGATCCGAAGTCGCTTAGTTCAACACTACTCTGAATGCTTGGGTATTAAGACTATCGGACTGGCCCATTCGCTTTTGACTCCTCGATGACACCTAGCTGGAGCATTAGCTGCACTTCCTCCGCGATGGCTTGTCGCCGAGCCTCGGATACCCTGTACGGTTTTAACCGGACTTTTGTCTGAGGCTTAGTGATAATATCACGTCGGACTATGAAAATGCGTCCAGGAAGGTCCAAGAACACATCCGTGTTCTGACTAATGAACTCCCTGGCTTCCCGAGCCTGTTTAGAGGAGAGGCTGTCATCAATTCTCACTGTGGCAGCCGCTTCCCTTGCTTCAGACAGAGGGGCCGAAACCGCTTCCCCTAGGAACCCTGGTCGTGGGCTGTCTTCCGTACAGGTTTTCCTATCTTTCCAGGGTTTGAGCAGATTCACATGGTATACCTGCTCCGGCTTTTGCTCTACCTCTCCAATTTTTTCAAACAACTCGTAGGGCCCCTGCCACCTAGCTAGAAACTTACTGTCTACGGTTGGTACCAGAACCAATACCCAATCATCCGGGTTAAAGGTCCAGACCCGAGCCTGCCAATTATAGATCCTACTCTGGGCTTGCCGTGCCCCCTCCATATGATCCCTAACCAGAGGTAAAACTGTTTCCATCCGTCCTTACATATGTGTGTCATACTCAACAACACTTCTGTGCGGTGTGGGTTGTTGTTCCCACGCCTCTTTGGCCACGTCCAACAGACCGCGAGGGTGTCTGCTGTATAGCAGTTTGAAGGGCTAAAACCCAATAGAGGCCTGGGGCACCTCTCACGCTGCGAACATGAGATAGGGCAGAAAAAGGTCCCAGTCCCTCCCATCCTTAGAGACCACTCTTTTTAGCATATTTTTTTAATGTTTGATTAAACCTCTCTACCAGGCCATCCGTTTGCGGATAATACATGGACGTCCGTAGCTGTTTTATGTGGAGCAACTTAAGGAGTTCCCTCATGACTTTGGACATAAACAGGGTCCCTTCGTCAGTCAGAACCTCCTTAGGCAGACCCATGCGAGACAACATCTCTGTCACCCCACTAAACTTATTTTTTTTTTGGTACTTATAATCCCTATCCTGCGATATATCTATACATTATGTTATTAATCATTTTTGTTCTGTAGATAAGGCAAAAAACTTACTTTTATAATATGCTAATTACCTGTCTACCAGCAAGTAGGGCGTCTACTTACCGGTAGCAGCCGCAAAAAAACGCCCCCTCTTGTTGATTGACAGGGCGTGCAGCGATCTCCTCCTCCCGGCTGGCCCTGTCTGCATTTCAAAAATCATGCGCCTGTCTTGATTCGGCGCAGGCGCTCTGAGAGAAGGAGGCTCGTCTCCTCAGCACTCCCTCAGAGCGCCTGCGCCGAATCAAGACAGGCGCGCAATCTTTGAAATGCAGACAGGGCCAGCCGGGAGGAGGAGATCGATGCTGGCCCTGTCAATCATCAAGAGATGGGGGCGTTTTTTTGCGGCTGCTACCAGCAAGTAGACTCTCTACTTGCTGGTAGACAGGTAATTAGCATATTATAAAAGTACGTTTTTTGCCTTATCTACAGAACGAAAATGATTAATAACATAATGTATAAATATATCGCAGGATAGGGATTATAAGTACCCAAAAAAAAGTGTTTAGTGGGGTGACAGAAGCCCTTTAACTCCTTAGCTTTGAGTTTGGCTGTTGTATGCCGCAGTAAGCACCGCCTACCGGTACTGAGTGGCGTAGTCGAGGGCGATCAAGATGTGTTGGTGTCCTCTAGCAGACTTCGGTATCGGGCCTACGAGATCCATAGTGATTTGCTCGAATGGGACCTCAATAATCGGGAGGGGTACCAGGAGACTACGGCAATGTGGCTGGGGGCTCCTTATCTGGCAGATTGGGCAAGACTTACAATATTCTTCTACCTCTCTGAACATACCGGGCCAGTAAAACCGCTGTAGAATCAGGTCCTGCATTTTGTGCATTCCCAGATGACCCCAAGAACATGCTGGTGGGCTTACTCTAAGACGAGTTTGCGATAAGCCTGGGGCACCACCAACTGTTCAATGGATTCACCTAGCAGCTGGTTTACTCGGTACAACATCTCTTGATGAACCACAAAACAGGGAAACACCAACACTGCCCCCAGTTGTTGTGGTTCACCATCTATTATTAATACATTTTCCCAGGCTCGGGATAGGGTTGGGTCCCGGTGTTGTGCAGTACCAAAATTATCCCCGGAGACATTAAAGAGGACCTTTCATCAGAAAAAAGTATCTAAACTGACTATACCGACGTGTAGAGCGGCACCCAGGTATCCCCCTGCACTTACTGTTATCCCCGGGCGCCGCTCCATTCTCCGGTTATAGCCTCTGGTATGTTCCTAGTTAGGCTCCACCCAGTTTCCTGCTGCTGCTTGTTAGTCTCCCGCTGCTGAAAGTTAGCCTACACAAGGGTTTTCACAACCGCCTCCATTTTATCAGGGAACATGGGTGGTAACCTTGCCGGCTTAATATAGGACATGTACTTGTGTCCAAGAAAAACAAAAAAACTTTTCGACCTTCAGGCCAGCCTCACTGTGTTTGCCGACACCAATTGTGGGGTTTGGCTCTGGTAGACAGGCTAGCGGACGCAGTATAGAGGCAATCACAAAGTCTTTAACTTAAACAGTTCGGTGTTTATTCACACATAAGGAAACACAAAAAATGACCGTTCACGGTCTTGGTGTTTGTTCACACCATGCAATGTCCATATATCAAAATCTTCACCTGGTTAGCAGTCTTTCCCCCAGCCGTCCACAGCAGGCTTTAGGTGCCTGTTTTCCAGCATGCGGCTTTCAAGCCTTTAGCACGGCACCAATTCACAGAACCCAAAACAGAGTCTCCACAGCTTCCCTGTCAGATGGAGGATCATCCACACCCAGCTGAGACTGCTGGCTGGGTTTTTATATAGGCCAGCAAAGACCCGGCCTGGAGCGTGGGGAGCAGCCAACCACCCAGCACTTTGGATACTCCCAGTAAGAGCCGGCCT
Source organism: Bufo gargarizans (assembly GCF_014858855.1). NCBI lineage: Eukaryota > Metazoa > Chordata > Amphibia > Anura > Bufonidae > Bufo > Bufo gargarizans. The sequence continues at coordinate 361,159,549 of NC_058083.1, read as the reverse complement.
GGATCGGCTTTACAGCCATAATAACAGCAAACAGTGTCAATCAGCACTAGCTGCCTCTGACACTTAAAACTACCGGCTCTTACCTCACTGAGGCCAGGAACCTCGGTGACACATACCTTCCATCAATGATGGCCCCTTGCGCCTTCCTACAGCTCCCATTGTATGTGATGGGAAAACCCCTTTAACTGTGCTCCAAAGGTTTTGTATGACCTTTATAGGGGGCACAAAGTGTGAAATAAAAAAAATAATAGAGGAAAAAAGAAAAGAAAAACATGGCCTCACTGCCACCCTGCCCGTAACCCAAATATTCCATATATCATAATAATAAAAAAAGAATGTGGAGAAGTCAGGTGAATACACAGCTGATAATCCTACTGAATAGACTGTTAGAATTTGTATTATGGCAAGAAAAAAGCAGCTAAGTAAAGAAAAACGAGTGGCCATCATTACTTTAAGAAATGAAGGTCAGTCAGTCCGAAAAATTGGGAAAACTTTGAAAGTGTCCCCAAGTGCAGTCACAAAAACCATCTGTGGCAGAACCCGCCTCGCCACTGGGCATTGGAGAGGACTGGCTACCCGCCTCCTACCTGCTGACTATGGCCCCATGTAAATTTGTACATTTGAATGCAATTTGGGCATGTGGTATTTTATATTGCTGCTACTGGCCCTTTAAGGACCATCCATGGACATATTATGACTTTTAGGAACAATGCCATTTAAGACTGTGTATCAGATTGCATTCAGGCTGTTTAAATATTATGTATGTTATTATGGGTTCGGTTGGATTGTGTTGCGATATATTGTGGACTGTGTGTGTCTTGCTCTTGCTGTGATGTTTGTTATGTTGGAGGCATTGCTGTTCTGTGCCTCTTCTCCTCCCCATTTTTCCTGTCCCATTGTTCCCCCAGCAAGGTGTTGTCTCAGGGACACTGGGAGACCAGTTTGAACCAGCTGCTCTGTCCCCCCTCAAATCTCCCATCAGCCCTTGCTATTGTCGGGCCCTACCCTTCCCTGTACCATAGTCCTCCATGTGCCTATTGTATGGAAATGAGGCTGTTGGGGAGGGTTTAAAGTAGGTGTGCTATGTCTAAATAAAGTCAGTTCCTGTTTTAACCCTCAAGGTGAAGTGTCGTCTCATTCTTGGGGGAGGATTTATGATATGCTGTTCCAGTTTGACTGCTAGGAGCGTAAACCTATTCGTATGGTTTCCTATTCCACTGTCTACAGCATTCATATGCTTGAGAGGATGTATATGCTTCTTCGGTTCGGTGATGGTGGTGTCTGCCAGAGTGCTTGGAAACCTCAGGAAAACGCTAGGAGCATCCAGCAATGGAGGAACTCAGTCGGGGTGCCAGGGGATCCGTTACACCATCAAGCGCTACAAAGAAACTGGCTCACATGCGGACCACCCCAGGAAAGGAAGACCAAGAGTCACCTCTTCTGCGGAGGATAAGTTAATCCGAGTCACCAGCCTCAGAAATCGCAGGTTAACAGCAGCTCAGATTAGAGACCAGGTCAATGCCACACAGAGTTCTAGCAGCAGACACATCTCTAGAACAACTGTTAAGAGGAAACTGTGTGAATCAGGCCTCATGGTAGAATATCTGCTAGGAAACCACTGCTAAGGACAGGCAACAAGCAGAAGAGACTTGTTTGGGCTAAAGAACACAAGGAATGGACATTAGACCAGTGGAAATCTGTGCTTTGGTCTGATGAGTCCAAATTTGAGATCTTTGGTTCCAACCACCGTGTCTTTGTGCGATGCAGAAAAGGTGAACGATGGACTCTACATGCCTGGTACCCACTGTGAAGCATGGAGTAGGAGGTGTGATGGTGTGGGGGTGCTTTGCTGGTGACACTGTTGGGGATGTATTCAAAATTGAAGGCATACTGAACCAGCATGGCTACCACAGCATCTTGCAGCGGCATGCTATTCCATCCAGTTTGCATTTAGTTGGACCATGATTTATTTTTCAACAGGACAATGACCCCAAACACACCTCCAGGCTCTATAAGGGCTATTTGACCATGAAGGAGAGTGATGGGGTGCTGCGCTAGATGACCTGGCCTCCACAGTCACCGGACCTGAACCCAATCGATATGGTTTGGGGTGAGCTGGACCGCAGAGTGAAGGCAAAAGGGCCATGAAAATAAAGAAAACTCTTTGAATGAGAAGGTGTGTCTAAACTTTTGGTCTGTACTATATTAGTTGTATGTTGTGCTATTAACCAAATAAAAAATAAATAAAAAAAATAGACTATTTTTCTTTTTAAATATTTTCCTGGTTTAAAAAACAAAACAAAAAAAATGACAAAAATAAAGCCCCATGTATTGCTAAAAAAGGTTAGTTTTAGTATAAAATACAGCCAAAAATTATTGATTGGCCTCATGTGTGTGAATTGTAGTTAGAGATGAGTGAATAGAAGTTGACAATCTGGAATTCGATCCGAATTTTTAGGAAAAATTTGATTCGCAATTAATCCGAATTGCCTCCCGCTTCCTGGTAACGAATCGCATTTTTTCCTAAATTGGCTGCTGCATGTGTGAGGACATGGAGCAAGGAACTCTGGGACGGCGTGATCACCCATAATGCTTTGCATGCAGCCAATCAGCAGCCAGCCAGCCCTGTGATATCACAACCCTATAAATAGCCTCAGCCATCTTGGATTCTGCCATTTTCCAGTGTACTTAGTGCAGGGAGAGATGTCAGCAGGTGCTAGGGACAGTGCTAGGAAAAACTTTATTGTGCCAAAAAATGATTTACAAGTACAGGGAAAGATAATACAAGGTGTAGGGAAAGGATAGGGAGGAATCATTCAGCAGCATCTATGTTGAACAGGGTTCAGTAGGGGAGGTTACAGCCTGGGTAATAGGAACAATCCTATTACACCTTGCTGCACTGACTGGGGATCCAAATTGCCATTTTACAGCTCTGTAATTCCAGCAAACAGTTCTTGTTATTGGGGTGCAAGTGCTATTTTATACAGCAATTAACAGGGCTTATTACAAGGAAATATTTCTATGTCTTATTTACCCTTGTGCGGTGCAGTTTTATGTTCTAAACCACTTTTTGGCTTGTATTACTGGGAAAAAAGGGCTTATTAGCCGTGTGTGGTGAAGTGCTAAAATTATTTGCCGTTCAGCGGTGCAGTTATATGTTCTAAAGCCCTTTGTGCCATATATTACTGGCAATATAAAAATATATTTGCAGTTCAACGATGCAGTTATATGTTCTAAAGCCCTTTTTGTCATTTATTAGTGGCAAAATAAAAATATATTTGACGTTCAGCGGCGCAGTTATATGTTCTAAAGCCTTCTGTGGCATGTGTAAGTGGAAAAAATAAGGGCCTATTTGCCGTGCAGTTATATGTTCTAAAGCTTTTATTTTTTGTATGTATTAGTGGGGAAAAAAGGGCTTATTATTAATAGTTGTGTGGTGAAGTGAGAAAATTGCTGACTTTTTTGGGGTGTTTTAATTTCCTATTTATTTATTTGATCTAACAGTATGTCAGACAGAGAAGTGTCAGGCCCTGCACAGGGGAGTGGCAGAGGCCTAAATATTTCTGGCACAGGCAGAGGTCACAGCAGAGTAAGGGGCCGTGGCAGCAGGGGTCACTTCGAGAGGCCCGAGCTCCCAGTGTCATCCTGCGGTCGTGTCTTGACTAGATATGTCGCAAACATAAAATTTTCCGTTCGCTGACGGAGAACGCAAATTTTCACAAATGTTTGCTAATGGGCAAACCGCCATTGACTTCAATAGGCAGGCAAATTTTAAAACCCACAGGGACTCTTTCTGGCCACAATAGTGATGGAAAGGTTGTTTCAAGGGGACTAACACCTGGACTGTGGCATGCCGGAGGGGGGATCCATGGCAAAACTCCCATGGAAAATTACGTAGTTGACGCAGAGTCAGGTTTTAATCCATAAAGGGCATAAATCACCTAATATTACTAAATTGTTTGGAATAACGTGCTTTAAAACATCAGGTATGATGTTGTATCGATCAGGTAGTGTAACGGTTACGCCCACTTCACAGTGACAGACCAAACTACGACAGACCAAACTCCCTGTTTAATGCACTGCAAACAACCGCAAACAGTCCCCATTTGCACCAGGTTGAATACAGGTCAATCGATTTTAGGAACCGGGAGATGGAAAAAGATGTTTGGTCGGTCCTCCTACTTCCAATTTGGGGCCCTGCGCGTGCAATCGAATGTGCCACCAGATAGGAATAGTACTACTTAACACACCACTCCTATCAGTTTAATCCCTGTTAAGTCCCCTATCAGGGGACGTGTATATGGAATCGATTTTAGGAACTGGGAGATGGAAAAAGATGCTTGGTCGGTCCTCCTACTTCCAATTTGGGGCACTGCGCGTGCAATTGAATGTGCCACCAGATATGAGTGGTGTGTTAAGTAGTACTATTCCTATCAGTTTAATCCCTGTTACATCCCCTATCATGGAACGTGTATATGGAATCGATTTTAGGAACCGGGAGATGGAAAAAGATGCTTTAATCAGTTTAATCCCTGTTACGTTCACTAGTATTATTATTATTATAAGGTGTGTTAAGTAGTACTATTCCTATCAGTTTAATCCCTGTAAGTCCCCTATCAGGGAACGTGTATGGAATAGATTTTAGACAACTGCAAACAGTTGTCAATAGTTGACACACTCATGACATATATTTTGTTTCTCTATGCGTCAATCTTGGTGTAGTGATGACTGTGCTCGTGCGCACGTTTGGGAGATTGCAGGCAATGGTTTTTTTTCAAAGCCTATGGTCGTGCTCAGGTAGTGACAGTTACGTGACCCAGAAAACAATGATTCTGCAGTGTGGGACCATTGTTGGCCTAGTAGGCTTTAAAGGGGTTGTCCGGGTTCAGAGCTGAACCCGGACATACCCTTATTTTCACCCCGGCAGCCCTCCTGAGCCTAGCATCGGAGCATCTCATGCTCGCGCATGTGCACAGGCTCTTGTGTTTTCAATAACACACTGCCGGGCGGTAACTTCCGCCCAGCAGTGTGTTCGGTGACGTCACCGGCTCTGAGGGGCGGGCTTTAGCTCTGCCCTAGCCGTTTTACTGGCTAGGGCAGAGCCAAATCCCGCCCATCAGTGCCGGTGACGTCACCGGGCTGCCTGTCAGCCCCATAGAGAGCCCGGTATGTCACCGGAACTCAGAAAAATGCCTTTGCCCTGCGCGATTTAGCGCAGGGCAAAGGAGAGCATCGGAGCATGATCTGCTCCGATGCTCATGTCAGGGGGGCTGCCGGGGTGAAAATGGAGGGATGTCCAGGTTCAGCTCTGAACCTGGACAACCCCTTTAATGATCACCTTAGATGATCACAAAGAAAATTAATGTTTTTTCTATGCAAAATTATCCAGCCGATCGCTTTTGGTCCGTTCACAATGAAGCAATGACCTTATCATCTGGGATGTGCCAACATTGCCATTGCGAACACACTCAGAGGTGGTCGATTAATTGTGATACACAAGCCCCTTCACCACAACAAGGTAACGATCACGAAGGGGAATTGACACATGTATGTGCTTTTTTTTTTGTTTGGTTTTTAAAGCCCCAATGCAGCACCAGAGACCAGAAAAATTAGGCATGTACGCATGCCAGAAAAATTAGGTATTGTAGCAGCGGCCAGAAAAATTGATGTTTCCCAGGCAGAAAGTGCCCTAAAACATTGCAGCTTGAACCCTAGTTGGTGGCAGATAAGTCAAGCAAGTCATCCGGCATTCAGAGATAAAATACAGCAGCGTGTGGGCCATTTTTAGACCAAGGCAGCTCATCTCAGTCATCAGGCCTTTTTTAGTCGAATGTATCGCCCACTGTCAGTCCCTTCGGGATCCATCCCTCATTCATCTTAATAAGGCCTCATGCACACGAACGTATTTTTTAACGTCCCGCAAAACGTGGTTCCGTTGTACCGTGATCCGTGCCCGTTTTTTCTTCCGTGGGTCTGCCGTGATTTTTGGAGGATCCACGGACATGAAAGATGAAAAAAAAATCTAAGTCAAGTTTGCCATTGAAATGATAGGAAAAAACGGACACGGATCACGGACACGGATCACGGACACGGATGACAATCTTGTGTGCATCCGTGATTTTCACGGACCCATTGACTTGAATGGGCCCGTGAACCGTTGGCCGTGAAAAAAATAGGACAGGTTATATTTTTTTCACGGCCTCGAAACACGGGTCACGGGTGCGGTGTAAAAACGGTGCACAAGCCGAGTTTTCTACGGCCCCATTGAAAGTCAATGGAGCCGCAGAAAAAAACGGAAAACGGCACAACGGCCACGGGTGCACACAACGGTCGTGTGCATGAGGCCTAAAGGTGAGGTAATCTAGACTTTTTTGACCTAGGCGACTTCTCTTCTCAGTGACAATACCTCCTGCTGCACTGAAGGTCCTTTCTGACAGGACACTTAAAGCGGGGCAGGCCAGAAGTTCTATCGCAAATTGGGATAGCTCAGGCCACAGGTCAAGCCTGCACACGCAGTAGTCAAGGGGCTCATCGCTCCTCAGAGTGTCGATATCCGCAGTTAAGGCGAGGTAGTCTGCTACCTGTCGGTCAAGTCGTTCTCTGAGGGTGGGTGGACCCCGAAGGGCTGCGGCAATGCGTAGGACTTAAAAAGCTCTGCATGTCCTCCATCAACAACACGTCTGTAAAGCGTCCTGTCCTTGCCGGCGTGGTCGTGGGAGAAGGAGGATTACTTTCACCTCTTCCCCTGTTAGATTCCTATTGTGCTGTGACATCACCCTTATACACTGTGTAAAGCATACTTTTTAATTTATTTTGGAACTGCTGCATCCTTTCTGACTTTCGGTATTTCGGTAACATTTCAGGCACTTTCTGCTTATACCGGGGGTCTAGTAGCGTGGACACCCAGTACAGGTCGTTCTCCTTCAGACTTTTTATACAAGGGTCCCTCAACAGGCACGACAGCATGAAAGACCCCATTTGTACAAGGTTGGATGCCGAGCTATTCATGTCCCGTTCCTTGTCCTCAGTGATCTCACTAAAGGTCTGTTCTTCCCCCCAGCCACGTACAACACCACGGGTACCAGATAGGTGACATTGAGCACCCTGGGATGCCTGTTGTGGTTGGTCTTCCTCCTCCTCCTCAAAGCCACATTCCTCCTCTGACTCCTCTTCCTTACACTCCTCATCCAGCGTTGCCGCAGGTCCAGCAAGCGATGCTGATAAGGCTGTTTCTGGTGGTGATGATGGTGACCACAACTCTTCCTCTTCCTCTTCACGCTCATCTATGGCCTGATCCAGCACTCTTTGCTGGGCACAATCCAGGAAGAAAACAAATGGGATGATGTCACTGATGGTGCCTTCGGTGCGACTGACTAGGTTTATCACCTCCTCAAAAGGACGCATGAGCCTACAGGCATTGCTCATGAGCGTCCAGTAACGTGGCAAAAAAAAATTCCAGCTTCACAGAGGCTGTTCTAACACCCCGGTCATACAAATACTCGTTGACAGCTTTTTCTTGTTGGAGCAGGCGGTCGAACATTAGGAGTGTTGAATTCCAACGTGTCGGGCTGTCACAAATCAAGTGCCTCACTGGCATGTTGTTTCGGCGCTGAATGTCTGAAAAGTGCGCCATGGCCGTGTAGGAACACCTGAAATGGTCACACACCTTCCTGGCCTGCTTGAGGATGTCCTGTAAGCCTGGGTACTTATGCACAAAGCGTTGTACAAATCAGATTACACACATGTGTCATGTCACAATGTGTCAACTTGCCCAAATTCAATGCCGCCAACAAATTGCTTCCGTTGTCACACACCACTTTGCCGATCTCCAGTTGGTGCGGAGTCAGCCACTGATCCACCTGTGCATTCAGGGCGTACAGGAGTGCTGGTCCGGTGTGACTATCTGCTTTCAGGCAAGTCAACCCCAAGACGGCGTGACACTGTCGTATCCGGGATGTGGAATAGCCCCTGGGGAGCTGAGGGGGGTGCCGTTGATGTGGAGCAAGACCCAGCAGCAGAAGAGGACTCAGCCAAGGAGGTTATGGAAGAGGATGGAGTAGGAGGAGTAGAGGAGGTGGCAGCAAGCCTGCCTGCAAGTCGTGGCGGTGTCACCAACTCCTCTGCAGAGCCACGCATTCCATGCTTGGCAGCCGTGAGCAGGTTTACCCAATGCGCAGTGTAGGCGATATACCTGCCCTTACTGTGCTTTGCAGACCAGGTATCAGTGGTCAGGTGGACCCTTGCCCCAACACTGTGTGCCAGACATGCCATGACTTCCTTTTGCACAATCGAGTACAGGTTGGGGATTGCCTTTTGTGCAAAAAATTTTTGGGCCGGGTACCTTCCACTGCGCTGTCCCAATAGCTACACATTTTTTGAAGGCCTCAGACTCCACCAGCTTGTATGGTAAAAGCTGGTGTGCTAAGAGTTCAGACAAGCCAGCTGTCAGACGCCGGGCAAGAGGGTGACTTTGTGACATTGGCTTCTTACGCTCAAACATGTCCTTGACAGACACCTGACTGTGGGCAGATGAGCAGGAACTGCTCAAGGTGAGAGGCGGAGTGGCGGGTGGTTGAGAGGGGGCAAGGAGGACAGCAGTGGTTGACGTGGCTGAAGATGCTGGACCAGGAGGAGGATGGTGGCTTTGAGTTTGTGTGCTGCTTTTACTCATGTGTTGATCCCATAGGCGTTTGTGATGTGAGATCATGTGCCTTTACAAAGCAGTTGTACTTAGGTGGGTGTTGGACTTCCCACGACTCAGTTTCTTTTGGCACAGGTTGCAAATGGCATCGCTGTTATCAGAGGCAAAAACACTAAATAAATACCACACTGCTGAGTTTTGCAATGACGGCATTCTGGTGGTGGCAACAGCATGCGTTGATTGGCGTGCTGTCTGGCTGACAACGGGTGCTGATACATGCTGTCTGACCGTGCCACTAGCTCCTTGCGACGACCTCCCCCTGCTTCCAACTCGTCTCCTCCTCCTCTCTATCTCCCCATCTGAACTTTCCCCCTGTTCTTCTTCTCTTCAAGCGGGCACCCACGTGACATCCACAGACACATCGTCATCATCAACCGCTTCACTTGTATCTGACAACTCAGCAAAGGAAGCAGCAGCGGGTACAACATCATCATCATCATCATCACACCGTACGTCCATCTGTGTAAAGCTGCCCGACTGAGACATATCCCTGTTATCTACATCCACTTGCAATAATGGTTGCACATCACTCATTTCTTCCAACTGATGTGTAAATAACTCCTCTGACAGATCAAGTGAAGCGGCTGTGGTGCTAGTGTTGGTGGTGGCGGCAGGCGGGCGAGTGGTAACTTGAGAGATGAAGCTGAGTTGGAGGAGGATGGTGCGTCAAGGTTCCAAGCGGAAGTTGTAGAAGATTGGGTGTCCTGTGTTAACCAGTCAACTATGTCCTGAGAACTTTTCGACTTCAGGGTACGTGGCCTCTGAACACTGGGCATTATTCTAGGGCCAAAGGGAATCACAGCACCACGGCCCCTGCGGGGTGGCCTGCCTCTGCCTGTCATTTGTTTAGATTAGTTAAGTTGTACTATGCATGCAAGCTACTGTGACACCAGATATGAATGGCGCTGAAGTGACACTATGCACTGGCACTGGGCATTAGATACACAAACATGTGTGTAACTGACTGCTATTTAGTCAGTCCAAATTGTTGTTTTTCTTTAAATATAATCAAATGTGACACCAGATATGAATGGCACTGAAGTGACACTATGCACTGGCTGTCACAGTCGTTACTTCTGGCTGTGACCTTCTGTCTATGCTCTCGCTGCAGCTCCGTTCCTGTGTGTTATTTGTGGTTCTTTATGGGTTAACGCCCCTGTGTGCCTATTAGGCCTCTCTGCTGCACCCATGGAACCTGTATATAAGGCGGAGGTGTCCTCAGTTCTGGTTCAGCTCTCCTGGTGTGTGTTGTCCTGCTCCTAGTTTGTACTCACTCTCCCATGCTGCTGACTCATGGGATCCGTGTCTGTCTGTGCTCTGTGGGTTTCCTACCTGTTCATTCCCATTCTCCTTCCTGTGTTTTGTTATCTGTTCTGCCAGTTATGTTTTAGTCATCTAGTTTGTATTCATATGTCTCTTTTCAGCAAGCCCTTGCTGCACCTTCCTTTGCAGCAGAGTGCCATGGGCAAGGCCATGCAGTTTACTACTGGTGGAACAAGTCCTTCTCTGCTCATTGTCACTCCTGTTTCCTTGCTATGAACTCCTTCTTGTGTTTTTAGTTGCCTGCTTGTATTTGCCTGTTTGTTATGTTTGCCTAAGTACCGTCGGTACGTTCTGGTACCTGTTGTCCGTTTGCTCCTGTTGTCACTGTCTAGGTCACACTCCAGAGTGGACCCTGGCAACTCCCTGCGGCAAAGCCTAACCCTACCATCTGCAGCCCTAGTGAATACCAGGAGTTGCTTAGTCGCGCCCCTCTGGAGTATTACTAGACAGTGGCGCAGTGGGGGATTTCCTCCCACTGTGCGGACGTTACATAGAGCTCTCAATTTCCCATTGTTTTCCTCCTTTTGTTTCTGTTTGTGCAATAAACTCTTGTGTGTCTGTACCTGATTTCCGTTTGTTTATTGCTTGACGACGCAGAGGTCTCTCCTGGGACCTCCATCTCGTGACACTGGTACTGGGCCTTAGACACACAAACACGTGTGTAACTGACTGCTATTTATTCAGTCCAAATTGTGTTTTTTCTTTAAATATAATCAAATGTGACACCAGATAAGAATGGCGCTGAAGTGACACTATGCACTGGCACTGGGCCTTAGACACACAAACACGTGTGTGCAACTGACTGCTAGTTATTCAGTCAAAATTGTTGTTTTTCTTTAAATATAATCAAATGTGACACCAGATATGAATGGCGCTGGTGACACTATGCACTGGCACTGGGCCTTAAACACACAAACACGTGTGTGCAACTGACTGCTAGTTATTTACAATCAAATTTGTTGTTTTTCTTTAAATGTAATCGAATGTGACACCAGATATGAGTTACGCTGGTGACACTATGCACTTGCAGGGCTGTGAGCCTGACACACACGCTGGCAGGCAGGCAACTGCAATTTGATTACACAGAAAAAAAAAACCAGACTGATGTTCTAGCCCTAAAAAGGGCTTTTTGGGGGGCTGTCCTTACAGCAGAGATCAGATGAGTCTTTCAGGACTGTAGTGGACACTGAATACACTAGCCTAGCTATCGATTTCCCTATTAAATCAGCAGCAGCTACACTGTCCCTCATCTCACTAAGAATGCAGCTTCCGAATGAATCTAAAATGGATGCTGTCCAAGAGGTGGGAGGGTCTGGGAGGGAGGGTCTGCTGCTGATTGGCTGGAATGTGTCTGCTGACTGTGTGGTACAGGGTCAAAGTTTATTCAATGACGATGTATAGAGGGCGGACCAAACATCGCATATGTTCGCTCGCCGCAGCGAACGCGAACAAGCTATGTTTGCTGGGAACTGTTCGCCTGCGAATAGTTCGGGACATCTCTAGTCTTGACCAGCAACCCAGCAGTTCTTGAATTGTTGACTCGTCGCAAGTGACATCAGACACCCCCAGCCAAGTGTCGGTGGGTTCGTCAGACACAACCCTTAATTGGCATGGCCCAAGAGCAGGCCCTGTGTCCTCAACCTGCCTCTGTCCCTTTCTGTTCCCTCAGCCAGAGAAGTATTGTATGCTGTGGGCTCAGCTCCAATATGCAGTGAGGACGAGCTACTAGAAGACAGTCAGCAGCTACTGCCAAGCCAAGATGTGGAGTAGACATCCGCTGCTTCCTCCACTAGGCGGGCAAGTAGTGATAAGGAGTAGTGATGGACGAACATCAGATGGGACGGTTCGCTCAAATGTTCGTGAACAGCAGGTTTTTTATCGCCGAAATTTCAGCAAAGTATTATTCGCAAGATCACATGTGTTCTGAAGGCGTGGCGTACAGGAACTAGTTTACACCGACTAGCAAATAGATGGATGCGATGGTTGGAGCGAAATTCAACGAGGAAGAACTCCTGGTGACTGTAAGTAATCTTCAAAGTAGTGTATTTGATTAGATTTCACCTGCATGCCTGAACAATAGCTTTATATGCATAAAGAGTGTTATAAAAAAATTGCCAGTGCGACCTTCTGCGATTTAAATTTTTCTTAAGTGTACCAAACTTCACATTTTATAAGGTCTCACTAGATATTATTGATTTTTGCACTAAGTATTCCTGTGACATTACACCCACTATGTTAGGTTACCCTGCAGGGTGGCCGAGCACACGGCGTCATTGGTTGCTAATGCTAACTCACCGCCACCACTGTACAGTAATGCACTTGTATAGTTCATACAAGTGTATCACAGTACAGTAGTGGTGGCCTGGAAGTTCACGTCGTCATAGCAACCACTTGTCCACTCTGCAGGACGGCAAGACGGGTTTGTACAGTCCGTAGGTTTGAAAAAACACGCCCGTGTGCATGCGGCCTTACTGTTACGGTTAGAAGATGGGATTGTATTACTACCTTATGTGGGTGGGGTCTGAGCTATCAGATACTGTCCAGCTAAGCAGAGATGTACCTGCCTAGCGAAATGATGGTACAGTATGGGGTGTACAGCTGGTTCCTTGACTTTGTTCTTTTTTTTTTGTTGTCTCACCCCCTGAAATTAACATGGATTGTTTGAGGATTTCCATCATGTAATTTGTAGAACATGCCCACAACTTTGACCTTCTTTTAAATTGGTTAATTGTAAAGCTAATAGGACAAAATAACAGAAAAGGCTAATGTGCATAACTATTCAACCCCCTAAAGTCAATACTTTGTAGAGCCACTTTTTGCGGCAATCACAGCTCCAAGTCGCTTTGGATAAGTCTCTATGAGCAGTTGCCACATCTTACTACAGGCATTTTTGCCCATTCCTCCTTGCAATACTGACTCTGCTCCTTCAAATTTGATGGTTTGCGCTTGTGAACAGCAATCTTTAAGTCTGACCACAGATTTTCTATTGGATTGAGATCTGGGCTTTAACTAGGCCATTTAAACACATTTATATGTTTCCCTTTAAACCACTCAAGTGTTGCTTCAGCAATGTGTTTGGGGTAATTGTCCTGCTGGAAGCTGAACCTCCGTCCTACCCTCAAATCATGCACAGAGTAGGACTGGTTTTGCTCAAGAATATCCCTGTCCATATTTCCCTCAACTCTGACCAGTTTCCAAGTCCTGGCTGCTGAAAAACATCCCCACAGCATGATGCTGCCACCACCATGTTTCATTGTGGGGATGATGTTCTTTGGGTGATGTGATGTGTTTTTGGCTTTGTGCCAGACAAGTGACGGACTGAACCATCACCGTGTCTGCAGTAGAAGCCTGAGGGCTAGCCTCCTTCCTACAGGCTTTGGACACAGGATTATGGAGACCCCCATTAACCACTTCCCATCTGGGCCATTTCCCCCCCTTCCTGACCAGGCCTAATTTAGCAAAACTTATGTGGTAATAACTTTGGAACGCCTTTATTTATCCAAGTCATTCAGAGATTGTTTTCTCGTGACACATTGTACTCCATGATAGTCATAAATTTGAGTCCAAATATTTCACCTTTATTTATGAAAAAATCCCAAATTTACCTAAAAATTTGAAAAATTCGCAATTTTCAAAATTTCTATTTCTCTGCTTTTAAAACAGAAAGTGATACCTCATAAAATATTTATTACTTAACATTCCCCATATGTCTACTTTATGTTGGCATCATTTTAGAAATGTCATTTTATTTTTTTAGGACGTTAGAAGGCTTAGAAGTTTAGAAGCAATTCTTCAAATTTTTAAGAAAATTGCCAAAACCCACTTTTTAAGGACCAGTTCAGGTCTGAAGTTACTTTGTGGGGCTTACATAGTGGATACCCCCATAAATGACCCCATTGTAGAAACTACACCCCTCAAGGTATTAAAAACCGATTTTACAAACTTTGTTAACCCTTTAGGCGTTCCACAAGAATTAAAGGAAAATGGAGATCAAATCTTTAAATTTCACTTTTTTGGCAGATTTTCCATTTTAATCAAATTTTTTCTTTAACACATCGATGGTTAACAGCCAAACAAAACTCAATATTTATTACCCAGATTCTGCGGTTTACAGAAACACCCCACATGTGGTCATAAACTGCTGTATGGGCACAAGGCAGGGCGCAGAAGAAAAGGAACTCCACATGGTTTTTAGATGCCATGTCCCATTTGAAGCCCCCTGATGCACCCTTACAGTAGAAACTTTTTTTTACGGTGTTCACCCGAGGGGTTAGGTCATGTGATATTTTTATAGAGCTGGTGTTTACGGATGCGGCAATACCAAATATGTCTATTTTATTTTTTCTATTTTTAAAAAAAAATATTTATCCCGTACTTGGAGTCTTTTTTTTTACATGTGAAACTTTTTTATCTTTTATTTTTTCAACCCTTTATTTATTTTGTTATTTTACACTTTTTGTCCCCCATAAGGTCATACAAGACCTCTGGGGGACATTTACTTCACTCTTTCTTTTTTTTTTCTTCCACTGTTGATTTCTCCTATAACTGGGGCTGACATAGTAGCCCCAGTTACAGGAAAAATACATCCCCCAGAGAGGCTGTACAGCGCAATACAGCGCTGTACAGCCTCAGTGCAGGGCTGATCGAGGTCTGTGAAAGACCTCACACAGCTCCTGCACTCTCCAGTCCCGGCGGTCACATGACCGCCGGGCCGGAACAGGAAGCGCATAGCGCTTCCTGCTTTGCATACAAAGCTCTCGGTGAGCACTGTGTATGCAGCGATTTAGAAGGCAGGGACACCTGGGCACTGTCCCTGCCTTCTCTCTGGGTTGCTCCGCTGTCACTGACAGCGGGCAACCCGATCAGCTGCTGCACGATTAGCGTGCAGCTGAAGTTTCTGAACGAACGTTTTAAAACGTCCATTCAGAAATAGAGATCCACCCATAGGACGTTTATATCCTATGGGTGGACGGAAAGTGGTTAAAGTAGCATGGTGTGAATCCATAAACACAATAAGGGTTAACTCTGCTCAGAGACTCCAAATGAATGTCCCTTTGTCCTATTGTGTTAGTGATGGGATTAACCCCTTAAGGACATAGGACGTACCGGTACGCCCTATTTCCCGAGTCCTTAAGGACCAAGGACGTACCGGTACGTCCTGACTTTAAAATCGACATTCCGGCGCCGCAGGGGTTAATTTGAACAGGATGCCGGCTGAAATCATTCAGCCGGCATCCTGTTAAAACGCCAGGGGGGTCATGTGACCCCCCCGTGTCGGCGATCGCAGCAAACCGCAGGTCAATTCAGATCTGCGGTTTGCTGCGCTTTTTGCAGTTTCTGATCCCCGCGGTCCCTGACCGCGGGGATCAGAAACTTTAGAGTGTCTAAAATCAATATAGTACACCCCCCCTGCACCCCTGCATGATTTGATGGCGGCGGGTGGTGCAGGGGGGGTGTCGCAGGCGGTGGGGGCGTTGCGGGAGGCGGGCGGTGCGGCAGGCGGGATCGCGATCCCCCGTCCGCCTCCCATTGAATAATCGTTGGTGTACAGTGGGTATACCAGGGTGCCAGCACATTGCTGGCACCCTGGTATAAACGGCTGACATTGTTGATGCGATGTCAGCCGTTTAACCCTTTCCATACAGCGGTTCGTACGGACCGCTGTATGGAAAAGGTTAACAGTAAAAGGGAGCTCCCTCCCTCTCGGATCGGGGGGCTGCTGTGCCTTTGCAGCCCCCCGATGGGAGAGGGAGAGAGCCCTCAGACAGCCCCCCGAAGCCCCGTCCTCACCCTTCCCCGTCTGCGAAGTTGTGGCAGACGGGGAAGGTTCCCATGACAACAGGACGCCTGCTTAGGCGTCCTGCTGTCCATGGTGCTGAACAGATCTAGATCTGTTCAGTGTAAGTAAAATACAGTACAGAAACCTATATAGGTTCTGTACTGTATTTTACAGACATCAGACCCACTGGATCTTCAAGAACCAAGTGGGTCTGGGTCCAAAAAAAAAAATAAGTGAAAAAAGTTAAGATAAAAAAAAAAAACATTTATCACTTAATAAAAATGAAAAAAATATAAAATAAACTACACATATTAGGTATCGCCGCGTCCGTAACGACCTGATCTATAAAACGGTCATGTTACTTTCCCCGCACAGTGAACGCCATAAAAATAAAAAAATAAAAACTATGAGAAAATTGAAATTTTGCCCACCTTACTTCCCAAAAAAGGTAATAAAAGTGATCAAAAAAGTTGCATGTACGCCAAAATAGTACCAATCAAACCGTCATCTCATCCCGCAAAAAATTAGACCCTACTCAAGATAATCGCCCAAAAACTGAAAAAACTATGGCTCTTAGACTATGGAAACACTAAAACATCATTGTGTAAAACCTACATAAATAAAAATAAAGTATACATATTAGGTATTGCCGCGTCCGTATCGACCGGCTCTATATAAATATAACATGACCTAACCCCTCAGGTGACCACCATAAAAAATAAAAATAATTAATTGTGCAAAAAAAGCAATTTTTTTGCCATCTTACGTCACAAAAAGTGTAATAGCAAGCGATCAAAAAGTCATATGCACCCCAAAATAGTGCCAATCAAACTGTCATCTCATCCCACAAAAAATTAGACCCTACTCAAGATAATCGCCCAAAAACTGAAAAAACTATGGCTCTCAGACTATGGAGACACTAAACAATTTTTTGGTTTTAAAAATGAAGTTATTGTATAAAACTTACATAAATAAAAAAAATTGTATACATATTAGGTATCGCTGCGTCCGTGACAACCTGCTCTATAAAATTACCACGTGATCTAACCTGTCAGATGAATGTTGTAAATAACAAAAAAAAAAAACTTGTAACTTCTTGTTACCTTGCCGCACAAAAAGTGTAATATAGAGCAACCAAAAATCATATCTACCCTGAACTAGTACCAACAATACTGCCACCCTATTCCGTACTTTCTAAAATGGGGTCACTTTTTTGGAGTTTCTACTCTAGGGGTGCATCAGGGGGGCTTCAAATGGGACATGGTGTCAAAAAACCAGTCCAGCAAAATCTGCCTTCCAAAAACCGTATGGCATTCCTTTCCTTCTGCGCCCTGCCTTGTGCCCGTACAGCGGTCTACAACCACATATGAGGTGTTTCTGTAAACTACAGAATCAGGGCCATAAATAATGAGTTTTGTTTGGCTGTTAACCCTTGCTTTGTAACTGGAAAAAAAATATTAAAATGGAAAATCTGCCAAAAAAGTGAAATTTTGAAATTGTATCTCTATTTTCCATTAAATCTTGTGCAACACCTAAAGGGTTAACAAAGTTTGTAAAATCAGTTTTGAATACCTTGAGGGGTGTAGTTTCTTAGATGGGGTCACTTTTATGGAGTTTCTACTCTAGGGGTGCATCAGGGGGCTTCAAATGGGACATGGTGTCAAAAAAACTGTCCAGCAAAATCTGGCTTCCAAAAACCATACAGCGCACCTTTCACTCTACGCCCCGCTGTGTGGCCGTACAGTAGTTTACGGCCACATATGGGGTGTTTCTGTAAACGGCAGAGTCAGGGCAATAAAGATACAGTCTTGTTTGGCTGTTAACCCTTGCTTTGTTAGTAGAAAAAATGGGTTAAAATTGAAGATTAGGCAAAAAAATGAAATTCTCAAATTTCATCCCCATTTGCCAATAACTCTTGTGCAACACCTAAAGGGTTAACGAAGTTTGTAAAATCAGTTTTGAATACCTTGAGGGGTATAGTTTCTTAGATGGGGTCACTTTTATGGAGTTTCTACTCTAGGGGTACATCAGGGGGCTTCAAATGGGACATGGTGTCAAAAAAACTGTCCAGCAAAATCTGGCTTCCAAAAACCATCCGGCGCACCTTTCACTCTACGCCCCGCTGTGTGGCCGTACAGTAGTTTACGGCCACATATGGGGTGTTTCTGTAAACGGCAGAGTCAGGGCAATAAAGATACAGTCTTGTTTGGCTGTTAACCCTTGCTTTGTTAGTGGAAAAAATTGGTTAAAATTGAAAATTAGGCAAAAAAATGAAATTCTCAAATTTCATCCCCATTTGCCAATAACTCTTGTGCAACACCTAAAGGGTTAATGGAGTTTGTAAAATCAGTTTTGAATACCTTGAGGGGTGTAGTTTATAGAATGGGGTCATTTTTGGGCGGTTTCTATTATGTAAGCCTCGCAAAGTGACTTCAGAGCTGTAGTGGTCCCTAAAAATTGGGTTTTTGTAAATTTCTGAAAAATTTCAAGATTTGCTTCTAAACTTCTAAGCCTTGTAACATCCCCAAAAAATAAAATATAATTCCCAAAATAATTCAAACATGAAGTAGACATATGGGGAATGTTAAGTCATCACAATTTTTGGGGGTATTACTATGTATTACAGAAGTAGAGAAACTGAAACTTTGAAATTTGCTAATTTTTCCAAATTTTTGGTAAATTAGGTATTTTATTATGCAAAAAAAATTTTTTTTTTTACTTTATTTTACCAGTGTCATGAAGTACAATATGTGACGAAAAAACTATCTCAGAATGGCCTGTATAAGTAAAAGCGTTTTAAAGTTATCAGCACTTAAAGTGACACTGGTCAGATTTGCAAAAAATGGCCTGGTCCTTAAGGTGAAAATGAGCCTGGTCCTTAAGGGGTTAAGAAGTAGCCAACTCTGGTGTAGAGAATTATATCATTCTATGATACACTGTGGAGATAATCCCATCCTATGGGTCTCCTCTCGCCTTATTGTTCCATCAAGACACTGTGGAGGGGATGTCTTTTTTCAAACTGTTAATTTTGGATTGAGTTATGCATCATAAAGCTGGCAGCCACTGCAATTATATATAGATCCCTCCATATTGGAATATCTTTATATCAAATGTTTTTATCTAAAATCTAAACATTTTGTGATCACAGACGTTCCTATTCTCTCCATTCGGAAAAGGCGACCGGTGGAGGTTGTGGAGGTAGAGGAGGAAGAGGAGGTGGAGGCAGGACCCTCCCAGCCTATTGAGCCACCCCCACCAGATGTGGGAGAAGTGAAGGAGGTGGAAAGTGCTGTACCCTCCAGCACCACCCCATCTCAGGACTCGGAGGAAGAGGAGATGATCACCAGCCTTCGGCAGGAGGGTAAATATGTGCACATAGCAATATGATTATGTAGCCATAACATGTACATAAACATTAAAAGGGCCGACAATGAGGCGACAATATACACTCTAGTAATACAAAAAAAGAACACTGGCCAATAACTCTTTAATCTACTTTAAAACCATTGATTTAACTAATAACTATTAAACTCAGTGGAATTATCATTAACTAACAAACAAAATAAAATTATAATGTACTGAAATGTCAACTAACTAATATACCATATAATGATCATAAAGATCACTAACGTATTGAGATTTAAATCGTCAATGTGTATAAAGACATTAAATAAAAAATAAAATAAAAAAAGGTAAACAATAGACAAACAGACATATTTTGTACCGCTGTCTACATATCGACTGTCTATATAAAAATATCATATGCTATTACCCCTCCGGTGAACAATTTAAATAAATAAAAAATATTAAACATTAAACGAAAATATGAATTTATTCAACCTAACATCACTAAAAGTGCAACACCAAGCTAGCTAAAGAGTCATATGCCCCCCAAAGTAGTAACAATCGGTCAGTGCATTCTGCTAAAAATGAGACCCAACAGTTAGACAATTGCCACATAAAATCAATAATTTGGCTCTGAAAATATGGAGACAGTAAAACATGAATTGTTTTTGGTTCAACAATGCTTTTATTGTGTAAAAGACAATTTACTATAAAATAAGGAAAAATAGTAGGTTTGGCCGCACCTGTAACAACCAGTGTAAGATCCTCACCTGCTTTGCACTCCAGGGGAACCAAGAGGGGTCCTCGTGGAGTTGCGGGACAGGTTATGCGTGTCTCTGATGCACCAGCGCTGACACCTTTGCGAGCCAGTGCGGAGATGCGTTCGCGTGGACATCGGAGGGGAGGACCGTCGGAGTCCCGGGGACAGAGTGGCCAGGCGAGTGACAAGACGCCGCGGCCAGGGTTGTCTCCGGTGTCTCCTGCGAGTTCCGTTTCCGCATCTGGGTCCACGCGCTCGCATACTCGCGCTGAGTCAATCATGCGTCCGTGCGTACGCACGAGGGCAGGTTCGCAAAGGGATACACGGTCGCGAGTACGCGCTTCTTATGCACTTCGTCGACCAGTGGCGCATATTATACTGACTCACAAGAG
The DNA here is from genome assembly GCF_014858855.1 of Bufo gargarizans. Lineage (NCBI taxonomy): Eukaryota > Metazoa > Chordata > Amphibia > Anura > Bufonidae > Bufo > Bufo gargarizans. The sequence goes on along the minus strand of NC_058083.1, from coordinate 361,139,249 downwards.
CAAAGTGGATTAGGGAGCCAGCCATGGGTTAATCAACTTGTGATTGCCTTAGGCCTTGTACTCAGGTGCAGGGCAATTTGTTCACCTATGGTAGTGGACACTTGGCACCCTGGGATTGGTCAGCAGGCATTTAAAAGGAGGTCTCTCAGGGTGATCAGTGCCCACTGTTATTTTCCCTCAACCAGGTATAGGTCACAACTCCTAGTGACTGAAGACTGCCAGGAACTTTGTCCTTTACAGCGGACCCAAGATCTGGAGTGACTCGACTGCCAAGTGCACAGCATCATTCAGCACTGGTTGGGACTATTCCTGGAATCTCCTTGCCTGTTTTTTTGTTATTATTCCTTGTTACCAGCAAGTGTCCTGGATGTTTATGTTTCTGGTGAATAAACACCTTTTTGCTTTCATCACTGGTCTGTTTGTTGGTGCCTTGCATTACAGAACAGTGGGCCCAACTAACAGTTGCCATGGACAAGATCCAGCAGCAGCTGAATGAATTAACGGGAGCCGTTAACCTGCTGTTCCAACGACGCCCAAATATACCAGCAGCCGCTGCAGCGCAAATCCAAGAGCAACTGACAACTGTAATGGAGGAGGTTCAGCAGCTTATCCAGGGAGCCTCAGCACTACCCGTCACTATCGCAAGGCATCAAACAGAACCTAAGATCCCTCTGCCTGACCCCTTCACAGGAGAGCGACAGGAGTTCTTAAACTTCAGGGACTCCTGTCTCCTTTATTTCCAGTTACGACCGATGGCTTCTGGCACTCTCAGGCAGAGACTCGCACCGCAGAGACCAATCTTGAGCATATTCAACAAGGCCGCCGCCCAGCTGAAGAATACGCTGCAGAATTCAGGCGATGGGCAGCTTTCACCACCTGGGGCGACGCAGCCCTACGCCATCGCTTCCGTTTGGGACTTTCGGATGCGGTCCGGGATCTTCTTTTGGCCTTGCCTACCCCCTTCTCGTTGGAAATGGCTATCTCTCAGGCAATCGATGTCGACAGGCGAATCCGTGAGAGGCGAGTGGAACGGTCGTCTCGGTTTTCATCCTCTCGACCACATCCAGGGCCTCTAAAATCGGCCGAAGAGCCAATGGAGGTTGGATCCTCCCATCTCACACAGGCAGAACGAGCTCGTCGCCAACAGAAAGGCCTGTGCCTATTTTGCGGAAAGTCTGGACACCTCGTCAAAACCTGTCCCCTCCTGCCGGCGGGAAAGGAATGAACCTAGGGGGCATAGAGGAGAACCCCCTAGGTGCTATTATCCCTCCTCCAAGCCGGGTGATGGTATCCATATCCTTATGGTGGCAAGACAAGGTCCATGAGTTTTCAGCACTAATCGATTCTGGGGCCGCTGGGAATTTTGTGGACTCAACCTTGGTTCGTCGACTTGGCATCCCGTTGATCCAGCCGAAAACCACCATGTCAGTGACCGCGATTGATGGTTCCCCTCTTCAAGATGGTCGTGCAGTGTGGATGACTCCGGGAATACAGGTAACGGTGGGGGCCGATCATCGGGAGACCTTAAGCCTTTTTGTCCTTGACATGCCATCCACTCCCGTGATTTTGGGTCTCCCTTGGTTAAGGCTCCATAATCCAGTAGTGGACTGGCACTCGGGTCTTATCTGTCAGTGGAGTACGGAATGCCTTACTAAGTGCATTCGTCCCGACCTGTCACTAGCCTCCATGGAAGTATTAAGTACTTTACCACAGCAGTATCATAATTTCCGAGATGTGTTCAGTCCTCAGGGGGCTGATGTATTACCTCCCCACAGGTCATATGATTGTCCTATAGACCTGTTGCCAGGCACCATGCCACCACGAGGGCATCTTTATAATCTCACTGGGCCTGAGGTTCAGGCTCAGCGGGAGTATATTAAAGAGAACCTTGAGAAGAATTTCATTCGTCCATCCACTTTCCCTGCTGGAGCTGGATTCTTCTTTGTGGAGAAGAAGGATGGAGGCTTGAGACCTTGCATCGATTATCGTGCCCTTAATCGGATTACGGTGAAGAATCGGTATCCACTGCCTCTGATTGATGATCTGTTTTCTCAGGTGGCAGGGGCCCGAGTCTTCACCAAACTCGATTTAAGGGGTGCTTATAATTTAGTTCGCATTAGAGAGGGTGACGAATGGAAGACCGCATTTAATACCAGAGACGGGCATTACGAGTATCTCGTGATGCCTTTCGGTCTCTGTAATGCTCCCGCGGTCTTCCAGGTGTTCATCAACGATGTTCTCAGAGATTTCTTGGATAGATGTGTTGTTGTCTATCTAGATGACATACTAATCTACTCTTCGGATCTGGTCTCTCATCGGAGACACGTGTGTCAGGTTTTCCAGAAGCTGAGGGAGAACCGCCTCTATGCCAAACCTGAGAAGTGTCTGTTTGAGGTGAAGGAGTTGCCTTTCCTGGGGTACATTATCTCAGAAAAGGGATTGGCTATGGACCCATCCAAACTTTCTGCTGTCTTGGATTGGCCTCAACCTAAGGATCTTAAGGGGTTGCAGCGTTTCTTAGGCTTTGCCAACTTCTACCGCAAGTTTATTAAGAATTTTTCTGCGATAGTAGTACCTCTCACCAACCGCACTAAGAAGGGAGCTAATCCTTCTAAGTGGACGAGAGAGGTAGTCAAGGCCTTTGAGACGCTGAAACAGGCCTTTTGCACGGCACCAATTCTTACTCATCCAGACACCTCCAGACCTTTTGTTCTCGAGGTCGATGCCTCAGAGGTCGGTGTAGGGGCAGTTCTCTCACAGTATTCTGGGGACCCCGAGAGGTTACATCCCTGTGCCTTCTTCTCTCGGAAGCTCTCTCCAGCCGAGTGTAATTATGATATCGGCAATAGAGAGCTTCTGGGAGTAAGATTGGCTTTTCAAGAGTGGAGACATTGGCTAGAGGGTGCAGAACATCCCATCACGGTTTATTTACACTGACCATAAAAATTTGGAGTATCTAGAGAGTGCCAAAAGACTCAACTCCCGACAAGCCAGGTGGGCATTGTTTTTCACCCGCTTCAATTTCCGCCTCACTTATAAACCAGGTTCCAAAAACGTGAAGGCAGATGCCCTGTCCCGCTGCTTCCCTGAGGCTGCTTCCGTCATGGACTCTGAGCCAGAAACCATTCTCCCAACTAAATGTTTTCTTGCTGCCCTGGGGGCCGCAGAAGTAATGGAGGACTTGTCCTCTCTTCTTGAGCCCTCACAGGCAGAGAGTCCATCTGACAAACCCGAGGGTCGATGGTTCGTACCCATTAACCTTCGATTGGAGGTCACCCGACAGCTTCATGACTCAAAGTCTGCCGGGCATTTGGGTGTTAAAAAAACACTTGCCCTTGTTAAACGTCACGTGTGGTGGCCCAACATGTCCGTGGATGTTAAGGCCTATATCCAGGCATGTACTGTTTGCGCCAGATGTAAACCGTCCCGGTCTGCCCCTTCTGGGACTTTACTCCCACTGCCTATTCCCCAGGCTCCATGGACTCACATTTCCATGGATTTCATCACAGATTTGCCAAGGTCCTCTGGAAGTACGGTAATCTGGGTAGTGGTGGACCGTTTTAGTAAAATGGCCCATTTTATCCCACTCCCTGGATTGCCCTCGGCCAGAGAATTGGCAGATCTGTTCTTGAATCATGTCTTTCGATTACACGAAGCGCCGGATGACATTGTTTCAGACAGAGGAGTGCAATTCATCTCCCGCTTCTGGCGTTCTTTCTGCTCCCGATTGGGTATTAGTTTGTCTTTTTCTTCTGGTTTTCACCCAGAGACCAACGGTCAGACGGAAAGGACTAACCAGACCCTGGAGCAATATCTCCGGTGCTTCGTGTCAGACTGCCAGGAGGAATGGGCAGCGTATCTACCCTTTGCGGAGGTGGCTTATAATAACTCTGAGCATGCTTCCACTAAGATGTCTCCGTTCAGGTGCGTGGGGGGCAGGGATCCAAGACTCTCTTCTTTGGCCGGACCCTCCACTGACTCACCGGTGGTGGATCAGTGGTTCAAGGATAGACGTCCCATTTGGTCGTCGGCCCAGCGGAATCTCCGCAGTGCGGTGGCGCAACAGAAGAAATTTGCTGATCGTCATCGCACCGGAGAGCAAAAGTTTAAGGTGGGAGATCAGGTGTGGGTCTCCACCCGGAACATTCCGCTGCGTCAGCCATCTTCCAAGTTGGGTCCTCGATTCATTGGCCCATACCCAGTGACACAAAAGATCAACCGAGTTACGTACAAGGTTGCTCTTCCACCGTCGATCCGAGGAGTGAACACCTTTCATGTTTCACTTCTCAAATCGGCAGCCGACTCCGCTTCCTTCATTCAGACCCCATCCCTGCTGGAGGTCCAAGGGGTACCGGAGTTCGAAGTGAACAGAATTTTGGACTCTCGTTTTGTCCAAAGGTCTCTTCAATACTTGGTGGACTGGAAGGGTTTTGGTCCAGAGGAGAGATGTTGGATACCTGCTCGCCAGGTGCATGCGGATGAGTTGGTGGCAGCCTTTCACCGGGATAATCCGGGGAAAGCTTGCTTGGAGTCTTCAGAGCCGCCTCCTCGAGGGGGGGGGGGGTAATGTAAGATCCTCACCTGCTTTGCACTCCAGGGGAACCAAGAGGGGTCCTCGTGGAGTTGCGGGACAGGTTATGCGTGTCTCTGATGCACCAGCGCTGACCCCTTTGCGAGCCAGTGTGGAGATGCGTTCGCGTGGACATCGGAGGGGAGGACCGTCGGAGTCCCGGGGACAGAGTGGCCAGGCGAGTGACAAGACGCCGCGGCCAGGGTTGTCTCCGGTGTCTCCTGCGACTTCCGTTTCCGCATCTGGGTCCACGCGCTCGCATACTCGCGCTGAGTCAATCATGCGTCCGTGCGTACGCGCGAGGGCAGGTTCGCAAAGGGATACACGGTCGCGAGTACGCGCTTCTTATGCACTTCGTCGACCAGTGGCGCATATTATACTGACTCACAAGAGCAAAGTGGATTAGGGAGCCAGCCATGGGTTAATCAACTTGTGATTGCCTTAGGCCTTGTACTCAGGTGCAGGGCAATTTGTTCACCTATGGTAGTGGACACTTGGCACCCTGGGATTGGTCAGCAGGCATTTAAAAGGAGGTCTCTCAGGGTGATCAGTGCCCACTGTTATTTTCCCTCAACCAGGTATAGGTCACAACTCCTAGTGACTGAAGACTGCCAGGAACTTTGTCCTTTACAGCGGACCCAAGATCTGGAGTGACTCGACTGCCAAGTGCACAGCATCATTCAGCACTGGTTGGGACTATTCCTGGAATCTCCTTGCCTGTTTTTTTGTTATTATTCCTTGTTACCAGCAAGTGTCCTGGATGTTTATGTTTCTGGTGAATAAACACCTTTTTGCTTTCATCACTGGTCTGTTTGTTGGTGCCTTGCATTACAACCAGCTGTCTAAAAATATCATACCAAATAACCCCTTAGTTGGACATCTTTTTAAACAAACATTTACAACTGTTAAAAAAGGCAATTTTATGGACAGCTTCTCTCACAAAAAGGTGTAATAGCAAACGATCATAAAGTCAGATGCACCACAAATTAAAGGTTTAATAAGAGTTGCAAATAATGTTCATTTTAATTTTTTTCAAACAGGAATGAAGACATCGAAGGCCAAATTGGCCAAACTGCAAAGAGCGCATCTTCATGAGCGCTTGAAGGGCATGGAGGAGAGGCAACGCAAGGCCATGAAGGAGGTCCATGAGTTTATCATGCTTTTGGAGAAATTGCCTTAATTAAAAAAAAAAAATTCTACTAAGTTTTATAAATCGTTTGTACAGTTATAATGTGTATTGTGTTTTTTGTAATATAGCTTGGCCTAAATCAGCCAGAACTGACAGCAGCTGGTAACTACATGTCAAATACGTATAGGGTCCATTCACACGTCTGTTAAATGTGTCCGCAGAAGTGTCAGCCATTACAGGCCCCAAAAATTAGCCGACAGGCGTTCCCCTGACAGCAAATAACTTTGCATTCTGTTGCTGGTGGTACATTAGGCATTCACAGGATACATAAGTAAGTGTCGGCCATTACAGGCCTAAAAAATTAACCGACAGGCGTTCCCCTGACAGCAAATAACTTTGTATTCTGAAATAAATAAGACTGGCACTCAAATCAATGTGTACCATAAGGAATAATCACAGTTTATTGGATACATATACTCCGTAGAAATAGACACAATAGAAGATACAATAAAAGATGTTAATACAAAAAAAGATAAAATTGTATAAAAACACTAAGTGACTCTAATTGGATCCCATTGGGTTACACATAGGCTTCATGGTTCATGCCTATGGCGATGGTTGGTGCAAACATAATGCTAAAATACTAAAATGAGGAAGGCTACACCTACAGGGGGACAAAAGAGAGAATGTGGGTCACAATGGATCTCTCTAGAGCCACGTGTAAAGTCCCTTAATTAACTGTAAAGAGAGGGAAATCCAAATGCTGTGATGGAAAGGTCCTCCTCTGGGTTCTGAAGATATCGTTTTCACAAATAACAATAACAATGTGTTCCTAGGAATGAGTCCAGGTATTCACCTTGAAAAGGCGATTGATCCACAAAAACGCACAGTTAAGACTGTGTTAATCCAGTCATGCAGAGATTAGCCTCGGTAAGTCAGACGGAATATAGGCTATGTCCAGACTGTGTTAGTCAATTGTATATCTATTGGTTAGGTAGAGATAGTAGATAAATGGTACTTGGTGTCTTACTGGTCATGTGTTTCCTCAAAGCCGGTGACTGTTGGTTCCGTACCACGGCTACTACTCACCGCGATGTACGTCTCTGCAATAACCCGCCGGCTTCCTCGCTTGCCACTGGCTATCTTGTGGTCTCGGCCAAGAATCGCTAGAAGAGACTTTCAGCTGCCGTCTCCGAATTGAAGATAAACAATCCTGGAGATATAGGACTTCGGAGCTCTCTGATTTTGTTTGATAAGTCCGTACAAGAGTGTAACTCGATATTTCCAGTAGATAAAAATGCAGGGGTGAATCACGCCAACAGGCCCCAAGAATTATCCAACAGACGTTCCCCTGACAGCAAATAACTTTGTATTCTGTTGCTGGTGGTACATTAGACATTCACAGGATGCATAAGTAAGTGTCGGCCATTACAGGCCCCAAAAATTAGCCGACAGGCGTTCCCCTGACAGTAAATAACTTTCTATTATGTTGCTGGTGGTACATTAGGCATTCACAGGATACAGAAATAAGTGTCGGCCATTACAGGCCCCAAAAATTAGGCATTCAACGTACATAAAAGGCATTTTATGTCGCTCTATTTACCGAAGACAGGGACCATAAATTGTTATGGGTTGTTTTACCTCTCAGAACACTTTTCCATCCAGGTGTTCACTCTCCCTAATCCATTGTTCCCTTTACGCCTCTCATTCTAAGTGATAGACATCACAAATTTTGTGGTCACTGTTGGACCCTTATTATGTTATTGTCATTTGTTATTTACGTTATTTTCTATGTTCTACCTTATTATTATTTAACAAGGTTACATATATGGGACCTACTTCTATCTTATCAAATATCTGAAAACAAAGATATAATTCCATGGCCCCCTCAATTGTCAAAAGATAACATTGGGGTACTTTGCTATGTAATTCTTGTTTTGTTCGCACAAGTTCAGGGTACTAATTCTAGCAAGACTTTCCTAATTGGAACTTTAAGATGGCTCACAACGGTATAAAGATCCTTTCAACAAATGTTAAAGGTTTGAACAGCCCTTTTAAACGCTCCACCTATTGGAACGAGGTGAGAAGACAGAGAGCTGACATCATCTGCATTCAGGAGTCTCACCTTAATGAGGAGGATTCTCGCAGATTCTGTCACCCCTCTTTTCCGCACATCTTTATGTCTCCAGCTAAAAAAAAAAAGAGAGGGGTAATTATAGGTTTTAAAAACACTGTCGCTTTTCAGTGTCATAATACAATATTAGATAAGGAGGGCAGATACATTATAATCATCTGCGACATAAATAATTCCAGGTATACCATAGTGAATCATTATGCTCCAAATTCTGATCAGATAAATTTTATCAAGCGCACCATTAAACTGGCTCAAGAATCTAAACAAGGTTCTTTATTGATATGTGGGGACTTTAATATGTGCCCTGATTCTTCAATTGATAGACTACCAGCCCACCCTGCTTCCCATAAATCCTCACATCTACAAAACTTCTTATTTCAGGAGGGACTTCTAGATGTTTGGAGAGTACATCATGCAAATGAAAAAGATTTTACTTTTTTTTCACATCCACATAATGCATATTCCAGAATTGATCTTTTTATCTCAGATAAATGGCTTCTTCAAAAAGTACTAGACGTATCCATTTCTAATATCACGTGGTCAGACCATGCATTTATAACTCTCATTCTAGATGATATGTACAACAACAGAGTATACTCACCTTGGAGACTTAATAACTCATTACTCCAAAATTCTGTTATTCGTATGGATGTGGAAAACTCACTTAAAGAATACTTTATGACTAATGATAACAATTTAATATCAGACACCACATTATGGAGTGCACACAAAGCGTTCATTAGAGGGATACTGTTGAAGCATGCAGCCATCCAAAAAAAAAATAGAAGGGAAATTTTAGATAAGCTTTAGATTAGCGGACATTAAATGTTTAGAGGAATCCTCTAAATCTTCTCTTGATCCGAAAACTCTTAGCAAACTAAAAATGGCCAGACACCAACTATATCTGCATCTTCATGAAAAGCATGAATTCCATCTTCGTAAAATCAAATCAGACCATTACTCACAAGGTAACAAAGCCTCAAAAATCCTGGCAAACAGAATAAAAAAAAAGAGAAGTTAAAACAAGAATCGCCTTCTTGTACGATACGCAAGGTAAAAAATTATTTAACCCCAAACATATAGCAGAGGAATTTGCAAAATATTACGCAAATCTTTATAATTTAGAAAGCTCAGCGGATACTCTCCAACCTACTCCTGAATATATAAATGAATTCCTTAGTGGCATTTCTCTCCCATCTCTGTCAGCAAATCAAATACAATCTCTAAATGAGGTAATTACGCATTCAGAAATATCTGAAGCAATCCACTCCCTCAAAAATAACAAATCTCCTGGTCCAGATGGTCTCACAAATGAGTATTATAAGACCCTTTCACACATTTTGAACCCCTTCCTAGATAGAACTTTTAATTCAATAGTCGCACAAAAATCAATACCAAAAGATATGTTAAACGCATTAATCATAACCCTCCCAAAACCTGGTAAACCGGCGGACACTCCAGCCAATTTCAGACCCATATCACTTTTAAATTCTGACATAAAGATTTTTGCAAAAATTCTAGCAAAAAGGCTATCCAATATTCTACCCTCCTTGATCTCTAATGATCAAATAGGTTTTGTTTCTAATAGGCAATCGTCAGATGGCACTAGAAGGTTTATAGACCTTTTGGTTGTGGCATATTCTAATCGAACACCTGCTCTGCTTCTATCGTTGGATGCAGAGAAAGCATTTGATAGAATACACTGGGATTATATTTATGCAACCTTAAAAAAGTTTGGGTTTAGAGACTTTTATCTAAATGCAGTTATGTCTTTGTATTCTAATCCCAGTGCTTCTGTATATTCGTCCAGCTTTCTATCTGCTCCATTTAATATTAAAAACGGAACCAGGCAAGGTTGCCCTATGTCCCCCTTGATATTTGCTCTTGCAATGGAACCCTTCGCAGAACATATAAGGTCCTCCCCGCTTATCAAAGGAATATCAGTAGGGGGTGTAGATCATCGCATAGGTCTCTTCGCAGACGATGTCTTAATTATCACATCTAATCCAGCTACAGCATTAACTGCTATTAATAATATTACTTCCAAGTTTGGTAGAGCTTCCTTCTATAAAGTAAATATAAATAAATCCCAAATATTAGACTTAGGTTTGTCTCCGGCCACCAAGCGACTAATCTCCAACTCATTTAAATTTCCCTGGGCTAACGAGTCTCTAACATACCTGGGTATTCAACTTGCCTTCCCTACTAATACGTTATTCAAAGTCAATTTTTGGCCCCTGTATGATAAAATTAATGACTCCTTAAATAACTTGAGGATGGACTCTCTCTCATGGTTAGGAAGAATAGCTGCGTTGAAGATGGTTATCCTTCCTAAGATTATCTATATGTTCCGTAACATCCCTATAGCTATTCCCTCTGGGTATATAACTAGGCTCCAATCCTTAATTAACCGCCACATCTGGGGTAAATTTAAACCTAGAGTGAAAACACTTATTCTTAACAAACCTCTTAAAACAGGAGGCCTTAATGTACCATCTATTAAACATTACCATGACGCATCTATACTTTTTCAACTGAGGTATTTGATCAAAGATGACATCACAAAAAAATGGGTATCACTAGAGAAAAGTATTATGGGTCCCTACAACATAAATGTACGTCTTTCCGCTTCAGCAGCCTTCGGTATCAGAAATAACTCGCCACTATCAATTTTGACTGCAATACTAAACACCTGGTACTCTGTTACTAGAATAGATAAACTAATTACTACCTCCTTGTCTTCAATGCCTCTGAAGGTTTGCGAACTAGCTATTCCGGACATCCATTTAAATAACTGGGTGGACTTAGACATTACTGAAATCAAACAACTATGGAAAAACAATGTATTTGTAGAATTTGCCCAATTGCATAAAGATTTTGGTATTCCCAATTCAGATTTTTATAAATATCTAAGGTTAAGACACCTTCTGAGATCTCCAAGAATTTTTACACACAATGCCAATAACCAAGCATTCCTACAATGGATTCACATGTCCCAAAATTTGGACAAAGGCATCACTAAGGGCTATCTCCTATTGAAAGAATCAGGCATTAACCCTTTACAACATACTTTAGACCTCTGGAACTCAGACCTGGGTTCTGTCCTATCGGACTCAGAATGGACTGAAGCCTTTTCGGTATCCAAATTGTCTAAATGTGCGGACCACTTAGAAGGGGCAAGGAAATTACTTTATAGATGGTACAGAACCCCTACAAATTTAAATAAAATCTTTCCCGAAATTTCCACGGAATGCTGGAGATGTGGACAATCTCAGGGTAATCTTATTCATCTGTGGTGGGAATGTCCGATTGTTAAAGCCTTATGGGATTCAATATTCAAATTTATTTAATCGCTAGCTTGCTACACCATTGAGTCTTCATCTAAGATGTAAATGTCCAGCTTAATCAATATAAATCAATAAAAGAGGATCACAAAGTCAAAGTATAATGTCCAGCAGTATTGATCCCTTTAAAACATAACTTTTACTCTTCAATTTATAAAATAATACCACCGTAGTGGTTCACCAGTGAAAAGTGATAAGACAAACAACAATAATCAAGGATACAAAATGTTCCTGGGAGCTAGTCGTGGATACACCTATAGAGGGGTGAGTGAACACAAGGCAGCTAAGGGGAGCAGTGGGCAAAACTATACTCTCCCTATGCTCACCCTGGCTAAGACCTCAGCCCAGGGACGTCCCCTGATGGTGGAGACTCCCTGTCCTCGTTCCTGGGCTGACTGCCCTGCGTATACCCTCCTCTCCAAAAATAACAGAATGTGCTCCCCAGGAAGCTGACGGGTATAGTAATGTGTCCCTGGTAACTGAATACTCTCAGGGGCACTAGTAGATAAAGACCAGTTCAATGTACAGGTGAATTAGATAAATATCACCTCTAGACATAAGGGACCAAGCACAGGGGCATCAAAACGGTGCGTTCCCAGGCTGGTTCCACAAAAGCCCCTACGCGTTTCCCCTATTGCTAGGTTCATCAGGGGGCATTCATGGTCAGAGATACAACCATCAATCAAATGATAAATCAAAGATACTTAGAATATAGTTGAGGCAACAGGACCAGAGACGCAGATGATATTAAGCATAGGACCAAGGGACCCGTTTGATATGTCCCACTTAATATCCTGTGCAATCAGGAGGCTAAAGGGCCCACACGATACGGGCCAGTACTTCACCCAGGAAGATTTAAGCTGCGTCCTGGTAGCGTCCTGTTCCTCCTCCCTTATGTCTAGAGGTGATATTTATCTAATTCACCTGTACATTGAACTGGTCTTTATCTACTAGTGCCCCTGAGAGTATTCAGTTACCAGGGACACATTACTACACCCGTCAGCTTCCTGGGGAGCACATTCTGTTATTTTTGGAGAGGAGGGTATACGCAGGGCAGTCAGCCCAGGAACGAGGACAGGGAGTCTCCACCATCAGGGGATGTCCCTGGGCTGAGGTCTTAGCCAGGGTGAGCATAGGGAGAGTATAGATTTGCCCACTGCTCCCCTTAGCTGCCTTGTGTTCACTCACCCCTCTATAGGTGTATCCATGACTAGCTCCCAGGAACATTTTGTATCCTTGATTATTGTTGTTTGTCTTATCACTCTTCATCTAAGATGGCTTTATTATCTATCGGCTTACTAGACCTTCCTTGTCATTTTAGGTCTATAGCTAGTCACTTAATATTCATAACACGTTTAAAAATTGCTGCTTGTTGGAAGTCTGGAAATCTTCCTAATATTAATAGGATTTGTAGATCTCTAGATAACAGCTGCTTGTATGAAGGATTGTGGGCATCCTCAATGAATATGAAGACCTCATTTCTAAAGAGATGGGAGGTGTGGTTGAAACATAAAAAATGTAATGTGCCACTGAATGCTTCTGTTAGATTGTAATGCTTGCCTAGTATACATAAGTATCTAATTCTTCTCCTTTTAATTGTACCCGTCTAACCTTTCTACCTTTACAAAGTTTGATAAAGGCTTCCAATGCTGCGAGGAAAACTTGTAATTCCTTAAAAGTCACATAACGGCGCTAAGTATAAATATGTAATTGTAATTGCTTTTCATTCATTATGTAACCTAATTGTTATGAAAAATTTTTGAATAAAAAATTATTGTTAAAAAAAAAAAAAAAGACTGGAGCATGAAGGCCTCCATTTGCACTAAACTGGAAGCGTTGTAGTGGCCTGGCTCCTGCTCATCATCCAGGATAATGTCGTCCTCGTTCTCCTCCCCCATCCACGGACAACACGAGGGATCCCAGAAAGGTTTAAAGCATGCTCTTCTTATCCTCCTCCTCCCCAACACCATCCTCCTCTGACTCCTCTTCAGACTCTTGTTGTTGACTTGTCTCAGATGGAGTAGCCCCCCTGGGAATTCATCCAGCATTGCTACTTCCTCATCTTCCTGCTCCTGCTCCTCGACGGCTTGATTAATGACACAACGCAATGCACGCTCCAGAGAGAAGGCAAAAGGTACGATGTCACTGATGGCGCCCTGGCTGCGACTGACCAGTTTGGTGATCTCTTCAAATGGCCGCAGAAGTCTGCATGCGTCGCGCATGTGCAGCCACTGGCGCGGTGAAAAAAAAAACAAGCTTCCCAGAACATGTCCCGCCGCAGAGTTCGTACAGGTAGACGTTAACTGCATGTTTCTGCTGGAGCAGCCTATCGAGCATATACAAGGTTGAGTTGCGTTGGGCAGTCACAAATAAGACGTCTGACGGGCAGGTTGTGTCGCCGCTGGATTTGATATTCTTAGTAGACAACCACACCAGATCACCAACATTCAGGTCCGGACCAGGCACACGTCTCTTATCCACCACACGCTTATATCTCTCACTCATGCTCTTTAGATTATCCTGAATCTTTTGCCAAATAGATGACAAAGACGAGGAGAATCTGTCCTCATCAGGTAAACCAGAAGACCCCTCTCCCGAGAATGTCCCAAACTGCGGATGAAACCCATATGCACCAAAAAATGGTGACTTATCAGAGGACTCCTGACGACGGTTATTTAAAGCAAACTCAGCAAGAGACAAAAAAGAACACCAATCCTCCTGATTCTCTGCCACAAAACAGCGCAGATATGTCTCCAGATTCTGATTAACGCGCTCTGTCTGGCCATTCGACTGCGGGTGGAAAGCAGAAGAGAATGACAACCGAACCCCCAAGCGAGAACAGAAAGCCTTCCAGAATCTGGAAAAAAACTGCGTGCCCCTATCAGAGACTATGTCTGAAGGAATACCATGCAATTTGACAATGTGATCAATAAATGCCTGCGCCAGCGTCTTAGCATTGGGCAAGCCAGGAAAAGGGATGAAATGCACCATTTTGCTAAAACGGTCCACCACCACCAGAATCACAGTCTTCCCCGAGGAACGAGGCAGGTCCGTAATGAAGTCCATGGACAGATGTGTCCAAGGACGGGAAGGAATGTGTAAGGGAAGGAGAGGACCTGATGGCCGTGAATGAGGGACTTTGGCACGAGCGCAGGTCTCGCAGGCTGCCACAAAACCCTCAACCGACTTACGAAGCGCCGGCCACCAGAATCTCAGAGCGATGAGATCCACTGTGGCTCTTGCCCCTGGGTGCCCAGCAAGGACAGTATTGTGGTGCTCCTTAAAAATCTCGTGTCTTAAAGCGAGAGGCACAAACAACCTCCCAGGAGGACAAAGATCAGGAGCCTCTGACTGGGCTACCTGAACCTCTGCCTCTAATTCAGGATAAAGAGCAGAGACCACCACACCTTCAGCCAAAATGGGACCCGGGTGTTCAAAATTCCCACCTCCCAGAAAACAACGTGACAGGGCATCCGCCTTCACATTCTTAACTCCAGGGCGGAACGTGACAACAAAATTAAACCTGGAAAAGAACAAAGACCATCTGGCCTGTCTCGGGTTCAGACGCTTGGCTGACTCCAAGTTGGCGAGATTCTTATGGTCAGTAAACACGGTAATAGGGTGTCTGGCTCCCTCTAGCCAATGGCGCCATTCCTCAAAAGCCAATTTGATGGCCAACAACTCCCTATCTCCCACATTGTAATTTCTCTCTGCGGAGGAGAGTTTCTTCGAGAAAAAGGCACACGGTCGCCATTTGGCAGGAGAGGGACCCTGAGACAAGACCGCACCCACACCCACCTCAGAAGCATCAACCTCAACTATGAAGGGTAGAGAAATATCAGGTTGTATCAAGATGGGAGCGGAAGCAAAACTCTCCTTGATATTAGAAAAGGCCTTACGCGCCTCTACCGACTAGGAGGAAAAATCAACCCCCTTTCTAGTCATATCAGTGAGTGGTTTAACAACAGAGGAATAATTGGCAAAGCCCAAAAAACGCATCATAGCCTTCTGATTCTCAGGGAGCTCCCACTCAAGCACAGCGCGGACCTTCTCGGGGTCCATGCGAAAACCAGAACCGGAGAGAAGAAACCCCAGAAATTGAATTTCTGGAACCGCAAACACACATTTCTCCAGTTTAGCATACAATTTATTCTCCCGCAGGATGAGCAAGACCTGACGTAAGTGTTCTCTATGCGTTTTGAAATCAGGAGAAAAAATCAAAATGTCATCTAGATACACTAATACAAATTTCCCCATTAAATGATAAAAAATGCTGTTCACAAAATGCTAAAAGACGGCTGGAGCATTCATCAAACCAAAAGGCATAACCAAATTCTCAAAATGGCCCTCAGGGGTATTGAAGGCCGTCTTCCATTCGTCTCCTTCTCTGACCCTGACCAGGTTGTATGCCCCTCTTAGATCCAACTTGTAAAAAACTTTAGCCCCAACAATCTGGTTAAACAGGTCCAGGATTAAAGGAAGCGGATAGGGATCACAAATTGTGATACTGTTCAACTCCTTGAAATCCAGACATGGTCTTAACCACCTCCGGACCGCCTAACGCACATGTGCGTTCCGGAGGTGGCAGCGCTGCGCACAGTCACGCATATACGCGTCATCTCGCGAGACGCGAGATGACGCGAGTATGCGCCCGCGCGTGCGCAGTTCGCGCCGGCATTTCGTTCAGGACCATTTCGTCAGCAACCTGCCAGCCAATGATCGTGGCTGGCAGGTTGCTGATTTTTAAAAAAGCCAATCACAGAGCCATATAGCAGATCATATTTGTAAATATGATCTGTTATATGGCTGCCTGCTCCTCTGCTGGTTCTTTTCGTCGGTTGGATCCAGCAGAGGAGCAGGCTTCACAGTGAGTACACCAAACACTACACTACAGCCCCTGATCACCCCCCTAAACCCCAATTAACCCTTTGATCACCCCTTTGATCACCCCTGTCAATCACAAGTGAAAAGAAAAAAGTGATCAGTGCAAACTGTCACTTTTTTTTTTCACTGTTATTGACCGTTAGGTTTTAGGTATAGTTTAGGTCCCTTGGTTAGGTAGTTAGCGATCAGTTAGCGCCCAGCCCACCGCACCGCAGTCCGTTATTCGCTGATTAGCGTATCGCTAATCAGCATTTGTACTTTTATAGTATCTGGAAGTGATCAAAACTGATCACGGTCAGATCTATAATTGTATTAGTGTCACTTTAGTTCGCCCTCCACCCAAAACGCAGTGTTTGCCCGATCAGGCCTGATCGGTCGCCCACACGTGCGTTCGCCCACACCCGCCCCACCGCAGTGACAAAAAAATTTTTTTTTTTGATCACTGCACATTCACTTTACACGCACTGCGGCGATAAAAAAATCAGTTTTGATATTTTTTATCAACCGCAGCGGCCTCCGGTACTTCGCTAGCCTCCCCTTTGTAAGACAGGCTTGCTTTTTTTTTCTTGGGTAGTCTCAGGGAATACCCCTAAATTTAGTTGCCCACATGTCTAACAGGGGGTATTCCTCTGAAGAGGCCTACAGGCTTCTGACCCAGTCGGATGAGGAGTGGGAACCCTCATCTGATGAATCCAGCGGGTCAGAATACGAACCTGTAGAAAGCAGTGGCTCTCTGACCCAAAGTTCAGACGAGGAGGCTGAGGTCCCTGATACCACCAGGCGTACCCGGCCCCGTGTCGCTAGACCGCAGGTTGCGCAGGATCCGCTTCAAGAGCAGCAGAGTGGGGCTGGTGCTGTCGGATTACGTGGTGAGGCATACACCAGCAGCCCAGCCCTCCCTGGACCTAGTACCAGCACTGCCGTACAACCTGGTGAAGTAGCGAGCACCAGAAGGGCAGTTGAAGCTGGTACGGTGGCACGTGCAGTAGTGACCCCGTCGCAGCCACCGCAAAGACGTGCCCGTAGAGCCCCTAGAATCCCAGAGGTGCTGGCAAACCCTGATTGGCAGTCCCCAACTTCAGCCGCACCTGTAGTTTTCCCTTTCACTGCCCAGTCTGGAGTTCGGGTTGAGACGGCTCAGATCGGTTCGGCTCTGGGATTTTTTGAGCTGTTCTTGACTGCGGAGCTTTTAGACATAGTTGTGGCCGAAACAAACAGGTATGCCACACAATTTATCACCGCTAACCCGGGAAGCTTTTATGCCCAGCCTTTCCGGTGGAAACCAGTCCAAGTTTCCGAACTTAAAACTTTTCTGGGCCTCCTCCTCAACATGGGCCTGACAAAAAAGCATGAATTGCGGTCATATTGGTCCACGAACCCGATTCATCACATGCCCATGTTCTCTGCTGCCATGTCCAGGGCACGTTTTGAGGCCATCCTGCGGTTCCTGCACTTTAGTGACAACACCGCCTCCCGTCCCAGGGGCCACCCTGCTTTTGACCGGCTCCACAAAATTCGGCCCCTCATAGACCATTTCAACCAGAAATTTGCAGATATTTATACCCCAGAGCAAAACATCTGCATAGACGAGTCCCTGATACATTTTACCGGGCGCCTTGGCTTCAAACAATACATCCCAAGCAAGCGCGCCCGGTATGGGGTCAAATTGTATAAGCTCTGTGAAAGGGCCACAGGCTATACCCACAAATTTCGGGTCTATGAGGGAAAAGATCAGACCCTGGAGCCGGTCGGTTGCCCTGACTACCTGGGGAGCAGTGGGAAGACAGTTTGGGACTTGGTGTCACCCTTATTCGGCAAGGGGTACCATCTTTATGTGGACAATTTTTACACAAGTGTGGCCCTCTTTAGGCATTTGTTTCTAGAACGGATTGGCGCCTGTGGTACCGCGCGAACTAGTCGTGCGGGCTTCCCCCAACGGCTCGTTACCACCCGTCTTGCAAGGGGGCAGAGGGCCGCACTGTGTAACGAAGAACTGCTCGCGGTGAAATGGAGAGACAAGCGTGACGTTTACATGCTCTCCTCCATTCACGCAGACACGACAATACAAATTGAGCGAGCAACCCGTGTCATTGAAAAGCCCCTCTCAGTCCACGACTATAACCTCCACATGGGAGGGGTCGACTTCAATGACCAGATGTTGTCTCCGTATTTAGTTTCCCGACGCACCAGACGCTGGTATAAGAAGGTGTCTGTATATTTAATTCAATTGGCTCTGTACAATAGTTTTGTTCTCTACAGTAAGGCTGGGAGAACTGGATCCTTCCTCAAATTTCAGGAAGAGATCATCGAGAACCTCCTGTATCCAGGAGTTTCCGTGGCCCCAACCACCAGTGTAGTTAGCCGTCTACACGAGCGACATTTCCCCAATGTCGTTCCTGGTACCTCAACCCAACCGTCACCCCGAAAAAGATGTCGTGTCTGTAGCAGGAGTGGAATAAGGCGTGACACCCGCTATTTCTGTCCTGACTGTCCGAACCACCCTGCCCTATGCTTTGGAGAGTGTTTCCGGAAGTACCACTCACAGGTACACTATTAGCATAGGGATCATCTCACCAGGATAGGCACACAGGGCTATTAGGGCCCATTCACTCACTGCTGCTGCAAACGTCTCCTTTTACATGGGACAAAGTGCATAACGCACTTCGCCACATCTTTGGGCGATTTGCGCTTTGCACATTGTCCCATGGGGAAGGAGAGGTTTGTTCTATAAAGGTAAAAAAAAAAAAAAAAAAAAAAAAAAAAAAAAAACAGGTAAGCAAACAGGTTAATGTTTAGTTCCAAAAGTTAAAGTTACATGTTCTGTTCCAAAGTTAATAAAATTATTGGGTTGTGGCCTGGTTTTTTCTTTTTTTTTTTTTTTTTTTACCTTCCAGGTGGACCAACCGATCGATTAGCTGCAGCACTGATGTGCATTCTGACAGAAGCATTGCGCTGCTGTCAGATTACACGCAAGTCGGTGTATGCGGCGCTGCAAGACGGGATTTTCTCCTCTGCAGTGACAGATACGTTTGCCGAGGCATACGAGCTGAGGAGGAGGCGGCGTTCCTATGCTTTGGCAAGCACTTTGTATATATATATATATATATATATATATAAATAAAAAAATCCCGGCAATGATTTATTTATCCACATCGATTGATGTGAATGGAGAAATCTGGTTTGCCAGGGCATACGAGCTAAGTGGGTATGGATGTAGGGCGGAGCTCCTATGTCCTGGCAGACGCCTTTCCCCTCCATTTTTTTTTTTTGGCAGAGATTTTTTCATCCACATTGATCGATGCGAATGAAGAAATCTGTGCCATTCATTTTTTTCTTTCAGCCCAGAGGCTGAACGGAAAAAAAAATCTCATTACCTGTATGCTCAATATAAGGAGAATAGCAGAAACTCCTAATGCTGGCCATACATGTAATGATTGCGGAGACCCTCAAATGCCAGGGCAGTACAAACACCCCACAACTGACCCCATTTTGGAAAGAAGACACCCCAAGGTATTTGCTGAGGGGCATATTGAGTCCATGAAAGATTTAAATTTTTGTCCTAAGTTAGCGGAAAGTGAGACTTTGTGAGAAAAAAATAAAATAATCAATTTCCGCTAACTTATGCAAAAAAAATAAAAATTCTATGAACTTGCCAGGCCCCTCATTGGATACCTTGGGGTGTCTTCTTTCCAAAGTGGGTTCACATGTGGGGTATTTATACTGCCCTGGCTTTTTAGGGGCCCTAAAGCGTGAGAAGAAGTCTGGGATCCAAATGTCTAAAAATGCCCTCCTAAAAGGAATTTGGGCCCCTTTGCGCATCTAGGGTGCAAAAAAGTGTCACACATCTGGTATCGCCGTACTCAGGAGAAGTTGGGGAATGTGTTTCAGGGTGTCATTTTACATATAACCATGCTGGGTGAGAAAAATATCTTGGTCAAATGCCAACTTTGTATAAAAAAATGGGAAAAGTTGTCTTTTGCCAAGATATTTCTCTCACCCAGCATGGGTATATGTAAAATGACACCCCAAAACACATTCCCCAACTTCTCCTGAGTACAGCGATACCAGAGGTGTGACACTTTTTTGATGCCAAGGTGGGCAAAGGGGCACATATTCCAAAGTGCACCTTTCGGATTTCACCGGTCATTTTTTACAGATTTTGATTGCAAAGTACTTCTCACACATATGGGCCCCTAAATTGCCAGGGCAGTATAACTACGCCACAAGTGACCCCATTTTGGAAAGAAGACACCCCAAGGTATTCCGTGAGGGGCATGGCGAGTTCCTAGAATTTTTTATTTTTTGTCGCAAGTTAGTGGAATATGAGACTTTGTAAGGAAAAAAGAGAAAAAAATAAAATCATCATCTTCCGCTAACTTGTGACAAAAAATAAAAAATTCTAGGAACTCGCCATGCCCCTCATGGAATACCTTGGGGTGTCTTCTTTCCAAAATGGGGTCACTTGTGGCGTAGTTATACTGCCCTGGCAATTTAGGGGCCCAAATGTGTGAGAAGTACCTTGCAATCAAAATGTGTAAAAAATGGCCTGCAAAATCTGAAAGGTGCACTTTGGAATATGTGCCCCTTTGCCCACCTTGGCAGCAAAAAAGTGCGACACATCTGGTATCGCCGTACTCAGGAGAAGTTGGGGAATGTGTTTTGGGGTGTCATTTTACATATACCCATGCTGGATGAGAGAAATATCTTGGCAAAAGACAACTTTTCCCATTTTTTTATACAAAGTTGGCATTTGACCAAGATATTTTTCTCACCCAGCATGGGTATATGTAAAATGACACCCCAAAACACATTCCCCAACTTCTCCTGAGTACGGCGATACCAGATGTGTCACACTTTTTTGCTGCTAAGGTGGGCAAAGGGGCACATATTCCAAAGTGCACCTTTCGGATTTCACCGGTCATTTTTTACAGATTTTGATTGCAAAGTACTTCTCACACATATGGGCCCCTAAATTGCCAGGGCAGTATAACTACGCCACAAGTGACCCCATTTTGGAAAGAAGACACCCCAAGGTATTCCGTGAGGGGCATGGCGAGTTCCTAGAATTTTTTATTTTTTGTCGCAAGTTAGTGGAATATGAGACTTTGTAAGGAAAAAAGAGAAAAAAATAAAATCATCATCTTCCGCTAACTTGTGACAAAAAATAAAAAATTCTAGGAACTCGCCATGCCCCTCATGGAATACCTTGGGGTGTCTTCTTTCCAAAATGGGGTCACTTGTGGCGTAGTTATACTGCCCTGGCAATTTAGGGGCCCAAATGTGTGAGAAGTACCTTGCAATCAAAATGTGTAAAAAATGGCCTGCAAAATCTGAAAGGTGCACTTTGGAATATGTGCCCCTTTGCCCACCTTGGCAGCAAAAAAGTGTGACACATCTGGTATCACCGTACTCAGGAGAAGTTGGGGAATGTGTTTTGGGGTGTCATTTTACATATACCCATGCTGGATGAGAGAAATATCTTGGCAAAAGACAACTTTTCCCATTTTTTTATACAAAGTTGGCATTTGACCAAGATATTTTCCTCACCCAGCATGGGTATATGTAAAATGACACCCCAAAACACATTCCCCAACTTCTCATGAGTACGGCGATACCAGATGTGTCACACTTTTTTGCTGCCAAGGTGGGCAAAGGGGCACATATTCCAAAGTGCACCTTTTGGATTTCACCGGTAATTTTTTACACATTTTGATTGCAAAGTTCTTCTCACACATTTGGGCCCCTAAATTGCCAGGGCAGTATAACTACCCCACAAGTGACCCCATTTTGGAAAGAAGACACCCCAAGGTATTCCGTGAGGGGCATGGCGAGTTCCTAGAATTTTTTATTTTTTGTCGCAAGTTAGTGGAATATGAGACTTTGTAAGAAAAAATAAAAAAATAAAATCATCATCATTTTCCGCTAACTTGTGACAAAAAATAAAAAGTTCTATGAACTCACTATGCCCATCAGCGAATACCTTAGGGTGTCTACTTTCCGAAATGGGGTCATTTGTGGGGGTTTTCTACTGTTTGGGCATTGTAGAACCTCAGGAATCATGACAGGTGCTCAGAAAGTCAGAGCTGTTTCAAAAAGCGGAAATTCACATTTTTGTACCATAGTTTGTAAATGCTATAACTTTTACCCAAACCATTTTTTTTTTGCCCAAACATTTTTTTTTTATCAAAGACATGTAGAACAATAAATTTGGTGAAAAATTTATATATTGATGTCGTTTTTTTTTGCAAAATTTTACAGCTGAAAGTGAAAAATGTCATTTTTTTGCAAAAAAATCGTTACATTTTGATTAATAACAAAAAAAGTAAAAATGCCAGCAGCAATGAAATACCACCAAATGAAAGCTCTATTAGTGAGAAGAAAAGGAGGTAAAATTCATTTGTATGGTAAGTTGCATGACCGAGCGATAAACGGTGAAACTAGTGTAGTGCCGAAGTGTAAAAAGTGCTCTGGTCATGAAGGGGGTTTCACCTAGCGGGGCTGAAGTGGTTAAAGAACCATCTTTTTTCTTAACAAAGAAACAAACAGCGGCAACAGGTGACTTCGAGGGTCGTATGTGTCCCTTTCTCAGACTTTCAGAGATATAAGCACGCATAGCGACCCTTTCAGGTTGGGAGAGATTGCATAAACGAAATTTAGGCAGCTTGGCTCCTGGGATGAGATTAATAGGGCAATCGTACTCCCTGTGCGGGGGCAAGTCCTGAACACCACTGCCAGAGAAGACATCCGAAAATTCTGAGAGAAAAGATGGTACAGTCTTAGTAGAAACCTCAGAAACAGATGTCGTGAGGCAATTCTCTCTGCAGAAGTCACTCCAACCATTTATTTGCCTCGCTTGCCAATCAATGGTGGGGTTATGTTTAGTGATCCAGGGTAGCCCCAACACTAGAGGAGTAGGGAACCCGCTAAGGACGAAACATGACACATCCTCAACATGAGCATCACTCACAATCAAACGGATATTGTGAACTATGCCCTTTAATGATTTCTGAGAAAGTGGAGCGGAATCAATAGCAAAAACAGGTATATCCTTTCCCAAAGTGCATTCCTGGAAACCATGAGTTATAGCAAATTGATTATCAATGAGATTGACAGCTGCTCCACTATCTACAAAAATCTCACAAAAAATGTTCTTGCTCTCTAGCGCTACCCTGGCAGGTGTGACAAAACAGGAACTACAAGCAAACGGAAAACCTTCAATTTCCGTATCAACCCTGCCAATGGTAACAGATGGAACATTTTTAAAGGATTTTTTCCTTTTTGTTTCTTTATTGCTCTCAAAAAACTGCCTGAATCTCCTAGAGGGACAAACATTTGCCAAATGATTTATACCTCCACAACAGAAACAAACCTTCCCATGAGGGCTGAATCTTCTATTGTTAGAGGCAATCAAACCCAGCTGCATGGGCTCCTGCTCAGAAGGGGTTGACAGCGACTGAGACCCCTGTGCACAGAATGAGACCGCCGCACTGTCCTGGGATTGAGTATGACATGAAGGAGTGATCTCTCCTCTCTCTCTCTCTGTCAATACGAACGGCCCGAGACATGGCAGAGTCCAAGGAGGTAGGCCTCTCATGAAAGGCAAATGCATCTTTCAATCCCTCTGAAAGACCATGGCAAAATTGACTTCGGAGTGCAGCATCATTCCAACCAGTATCAGCTGCCCATCTCCGAAATTCTGAACAGTATATCTCTGCGGATTGTTTACCCTGACATAAAAGACGTAGTCTAGACTCAGCCAGAGCAACACGATCCGGATCATCATATATCTGACCCAGGGCTAAAAATAATTCATCCACTGAACGGAGGGGCCGTGCCCCCACCGGCAGCGAAAAGGCCCAGGACTGAGCGTTATCCCTGAGCAGCGATATGATGATCCCCACCCTCCGTTCCTCATCACCAGAGGAATGGGGAAGTAGGCGAAAATGGAGTTTGCAAGCCTCTCTTAACGCACAAAATTCTCACTACCCCCGGAGAACGTATCCGGGAGCGAGATCTTAGGCTCAGAACAAGCTCCATGAACGTAAGCTGAACCGGTCACTTGAAACTGAGAAAGAGTCTTACGGAGATCTGCTACCTCCAATGAAAGACCCTGCATGCGTTCAGTCAAAAGTGAAACTGGATCCATGCTAGAGACGGTTTTGGCGGTTTTTAATGTCACGGAAGGTGTGCAGGAAACTAGAAAACACAAAATGAATATACGACTGACTGGATCCAAAACTAAGGAACAAAAAGGGAGAGCCCTGCATCAGACCTGGCTCTCTCCCTGACTGCTCAGCCTATGCGAAAATCCCAATGGTAGATGATCGCATATCCTCGTACCTCGACTGTATAACAGGAACCTCAAGGAGGAGTTTCTAGACGTCTGTCAGAGCTTCTCAGATGTCTGGTGGTAACATCTGGGTACTGTCGTCAGACTGCTGAGTGGCGGCTGTTGCACTTGCTACCTCCTCTTCCTGATCCGATGCTAAGAATGGCTGCGCATCGGAAATGTCTTGCGATGGATCGGAAAATAATTCCTGTGACTCAAGTGGAGGGTATATGTTGGTGGTGTTGGTGGTGTCTTTGGGGGTGCACACAGCAGAGAGCGAAGAGGGTGCAGATAGAGAGGATGAGGAGGGTACAGAGATGGAAGGCTGAGTGAGTCACTCAACAAAGTCTGGTGCATCCTTAGATGAAATTGAACGCACCTTCTGCAACTTCCCACTTTGGCTCCAGCCTGGTGCTCCTGCCCTACCCCTAACACCCCTGTGAAAGGGCCTGCCTCTTCCTCTGCCTGTAATTTTTTAAATGACCCGGTGACAAAAGTCTATAGAGAAGCACAGTGTATGTGGAAGAAGGTATATAGAACCCTGCTTCAATATGTCGTTTTGTTGTCAACTGGTCTATACTCACACCAGTTTAAAAAAAATATATATATATTTTTATCACTGTGTCTAGCAGAGGTAACGCAGTGAAAGCGGCTACATTTCTCCAGTAGTGTATTAGTAGATAATACCCTCCTTCTATATGTCGTTTTGGTGTCAACTGGTCTTTACTCACACCAGTTAAAAAAAATATATATATACTGTATATATTTTAAATTTTCTCACTGTGTGTAGCAGAGGTAAAGCAGTGAAAGCGGAAACATTTCTGCAGCACCCAAATACACTATTATCTGAATTCCTGTGTGGATGGTATCCAATTTACCGTTCAACACAGTACGGACAACATCAAATTTTTAGATCTCAGACTCAGGGGGGACTCCGCCACAGCCTCCATATACACCAGCACACACAGAAAGCAAACAGCTGGTAATACACTACTGCATGCACAATCATGCCATCCTACACATACCATCAGGAATATACCTAAGGGAGAATTAATTAGAGCTAGAAGGAATTGCAGTGACGAGTCAACCTACAAAACAGAGGCAGAAAACATTATTAAAAGATTGACACATAGGGCTTATTCACAATAAATGTTGGACAAATGCAATAGAGAGGTATCAAATATTGACAGAAATTCACTATTAACTACTAATGTGAAAAAACACAGTCACAATATCAGAGAGACATTGAATTATGAAAGAAAAAATATTTTTGTAACACAATATAGCAAAGAATACACCCAAATTTGTAATATTGTAAAAAAACACTTTCCGGTTCTGGCCTGCGACAAGGCATGGGCAGCAATGGCACAAAAAGGCGTAAAATGTGCAGCTAAAAAAGCACCCACCATAGCTAGCTCAGTAAGTCCCTCCCTTTTTAGAAATGACAAATCTTGCTCTACTCAGAGCACTTGGTTATCTACAAAGGGGAATTACAAATGTGGTCATTCCATTTGTATTTGTTGCAAATACATGAAAATCAGCCAGAATTTTGAATCTACTGTTAATGGCCAGACTTTTAAGATTCACTCCTTTCTCAATTGCAACACTACTTTTGCCATTTACTGCATAACTTGCACTAAATGCAAGCTGCAATATATAGGATGTACAACAAATGCCATAAAAACGCGCATTAGAAAACATATATCAGACATACCGCACCATGCAAACCGCAATGTATCTGCGGCAAGTCTCCACTTTGCCACAGTGCATGGTGGGGATGTCTCATATATGTCAGCACAAGGTATTGAAAAAGTCAAAAAACCTTTAGGGCCGCTTCACACGAGCGGATGCCTTGCGTGGCATCCGCTCCGTGACAGAGTGCCAAGACCCGCTGCAGACTGCAGAGGCACGGGGCAGTAACATGACTGTTAATGCTCCGTGCCTCTCTGTGATCTCTTTACTACGAAATCACAGTGACAACTGTGATTTCGTAGTAAAGAGATCACAGAGAGGCACGGAGCATTAACAGTCATGTTACTGCCCCGTGCCTCTGCAGTCTGCAGCGGGTCTTGGCACTCTGTCACGGAGCGGATGCCACGCAAGGCATCCGCTCGTGTGAAGCGGCCCTTAAGAGGTGGTGACAGAAAACGTAAACTTCTGAATAGAGAATCCTACTGGATTTTCCAGTTAAAAAGTCGCCAACCCCATGGTCTGAATAAAAAACTTGACCTCATCCTACAATATTGATCTTTAAACCATGGATCATATAGTATTCCTCCTTTCTCATTTTTCTCACCCAGTTCCGTCATCATTACTATATATATTTTTTTCTGAATATGTTATTGCTATTCCTTTTTATGTTTTTATAAATCACATAAATTTATGGTTTGCTTTTAATTGAGTGTTGTTTTGTGGATGGGATGGGAGTGGTTGAACCTCAGCCTGATTACCTCAGGTGAGAAAGTCAGTCCCTCCCTCCTCTCTATATAAACTTTCTGCAGTGTACTGGAAAATGTCATGAGTAAGGGCTAGGATTTTATTGTGCCTGAAACAT
Organism: Bufo gargarizans; assembly: GCF_014858855.1. Lineage (NCBI taxonomy): Eukaryota > Metazoa > Chordata > Amphibia > Anura > Bufonidae > Bufo > Bufo gargarizans. Next base: position 361,112,305 of record NC_058083.1, on the reverse strand, counting down.
GTAGACCTGCATTCCTGTACCTCGATTTTACTGAATATTGAATAAAGCTTTGGATTACCACGAATACAAGCTGGACCAACAAATCCTTTTTTTCTTCATAACTATTTGAGTAGTATACTCTTAGATAACACCCCAATTCTATATGTTGTTTTGGGGCCAACTGATCTTTCACACCAGTTTAGGTTTTCCTTTAAATTTTATCACTGTGTGTAGCAGAGGTAAAGCAGTGAAAGCAGATACATTTCTGCAGCACACAAATACATTATTTGAGTAGTATATTCATAGATACCACCTGTGGCAAAACCAACCTCGCCACTGGGTTTTGGCAGGGCCTGGTTGCCAGCCTCTTGCCCCAGGATTATGGCCCATACTAACTTTGAAGGAGAAGACAGACCGGCAGCACAGCTTAAATCTGTGGAACTGTTTTGGGCAGGAAAGCCATGCTTGCAGCTGGTCAAATGTGACTTCCATGGAATTCGGGAACCCCTGCTCGGATCTGGGTGATTTTTGGATATGTTGTTCCCCCAGATCAGAGCTATCCATGGATGTATACATTATGGGAATGTGTGGGGTTTTGAGGTGTTTTCTGTGTGTTAAGGAAAAATATGTGTGTTCTGTCTGTGAGTGATTAAGTTAGCCCATTATGCCTGGAAATTGTATTTTGTTTATTGCGTCTCAGACAACGCCAGTGTGTTAGTTAATTGCATCAAAGACAATGCTCATTGTATTTTGTTGATTGCGTTACAGACAGAGGGAAGGGGGTTTTGTGTACAATTGCTGGGAAGGTTTGAATACTGTAAATGCATGTGATTGGCTAAAATATAAACTGTCACAGTCTTCTACAATGGCCCCAGGGGGAGTGTCCCTTGCTAGGAGACCTGCATAAAAGGCTGAAAAATAACCCATTAAAGAGTTGCTGTTTTACATTCAACATAGAGCCTTGTCTCATGTGTGGGGATTGCTATACGTGTATACTCCCCTGGCTATTACTCCTAGCTCTTGTAAGAGCTGTTCCTGGCTCCTGTGGTGGTTTTGGTGTAGAGCGGAGTGCTTGGAGTCCTCGGGAAGGAGGTGAACAAGGCCATATGTAGGATCTGTGGGCAGAAGGTGAAGTGTGGTCAGTGCACCACGGCCCTGCCTCATTATGCAGCATCACCATAAAGTGGCCTGGGAGAACCGTGGCTCCGATGTGGTGGTCCAGCCTGTCGCAGCAACTGCTGCATCACCCAGTGGCACGCAGCCGATTTCAGGCAGTCAAGGCTCCACCACCTCAGCCGAAGAGAGCTGTCTGTCCTTCCCATCATCTGCCGGTCCTGATGCTCCTGCTTCTCATCCTCATACTCCTCATCACTCATTCCGTCAGCAATCGATCACCGAAACGATTGCCAAGAGACAACAGTATGCGTGTGTGGTGGACTCTGCGCCTTTCAGAGAACTGATGGCTTGTGCTGAGCTGAGGTGGAGAGTCCTAAGCCGTCATTTATTTGCCAAAAAGGCAGTACAAGCCCTGCACACACATGTAGAACAGAAGGTGGGCCAGTCCTTGAGCATGTCGGTGTCTGCCAAAGTGCACCGCAGTGCTAACGTTTGAAGCTGTAACTATGGTCAGGGACAATACATGTCTTTTATGGCCCACTGGGTAAATATGATTCCTGCACACCCACACCAGCAACTTGGCCAGTGACGCCGCTTTCGCCTCCAAATTCTCATGCCATCGGTCCTGCGACAATGTCTGCTTCTGCCTCCTCATTCTCCAGTGTGTCCTCAGCCTCCACTGCAGAGACAATTCACAGTGGCTCTCCAGCATAGCACATGGTGTCTGGCTGTTCTGAACCTCATTTGCCTGGGCAAATGGAGTCACACATTGGAGGAACTGCTCCATGTCCTTCATCAAGAAATCAAATCCTGGCTTTCTCCTCGACAACTGAAATTCAGAACCATGGTGACCGACAACGGGAAGAACATGGTGTCGGCGCTGCATCAAAGAGGGTTGAGCCATGTGCCCTGCATGGCACACGTGTTCAATCTGGTTGTCAAGCGGTTCCTGAAGTCTTCCACCCATCTGCAAGACACAAAGCACACTCTACTTGAGCTGCAGCGGCAGAACTGCATCCCCTAACATAGGCTGATATACGACGTTTGGAATTCCGTTGGAATTCCACCCTCCATATGTTGGATCAACTGTGCGAACAGAGAAAGGCCATAAACAATTTCTTGATTATCCAAGCGGACGGGAGTACTCCCCTCTGTAACTTCGATGTCAGCCAGTGGCAGCTCATGCGTGACACCTGCCGTTTGCTCAGGCCCTTTGAGGAGACCACGTTTTATTGTCAGTCGCCAGGACTATGGGATGAACAATGTCATTCCACTGTTTCATGTCCTGGAATAGATGCTGGTAAATCTGGCTGGTCAGGGGACTGGAGATATGGTGCCTACATCTCATGGCCACATGAGCCCTGTGGGTGCTGAACTGGAGGAGGAGGAGGACATTAGAGCACAAGCAATGTGAAGGTGGTTTTTCTTCACAGGTGACAGGAGAGGAGTAGCAGGAGCAGCGATAGGAGCTACAGGTCGATGAGGAAGACGAGATAGAGGACCCAGGCACGCCGTGGCACTAGGCAGTGGAGATGGAGGCAGGGAGTCCCTCTGAGTCACTTGCGCAAATTGCCAGCTGCATGCTCACTTGCTTGCGTAGTGACAGCTGAATTGTCACCATTCGGCATAGAGAAGACTTCTGGCTCTCCACCTTGTTGGACCCTCGCTACCGGTCCAAAATGGGGGTCTTTTTTACACCCGCTGAGAGGGAGGACAAACTGAACTACTATAGAGACATCCTATGTAGTCAGTTGGCCGCTGCTTATCTGCGCCATCGTCCATCCTCTCTCGGGGCTGACCGGGGGGGCCCTCTGCACTCACGGTCCACTGCCATGGCTTCTGGAGACGGGTAGGGTGGCAGGAGCAGTACCAGCTCCATCATCAGCAGCCTGAGTCTAGAGTTGCTAATGAGCAGCTTTCTTCACCCACCTAGTGAAGAAACTACTCACCAGTAGCTAGACATAGAGCAGAACCTGAACCAGCAGGTCGTGGCATACTTGAAGTGCACCCTGCCAGCTGTCATTGAAGATCTGCTGGACTACTGGGCAGCCAAACTGGATTTGTTAATGTAGTGGGACCACTTTGCATTTGTGAAGAACCCACTTCATTTCGGGAGACCAGCAGAGCAAGTACCGTTGAAACCTAGTGACTCATTTTATTTCAAAAACTGGATTTGTGGCTGCAACTGGCCGAGTTTGCCCTGGAAAAGCTATCCTGCCCGGCCAGTAGTGTGGCATTAGAGTGGGTGCTTAGTGCAGTAGGGGCCATAGTTACCCCAAGAAGAACTCGCCTGTCCACCCAAAATGTGGAGAGACTGACCTTTGTCGAGATGAATCAGGCGTGGATTAGCCAGAATTTCCAACCACCAATGCCTGATGCATCAGACTATGTTGCCACACCAACACTTTGACAAAAAAGACCGGTTTCTTCTGGCTACTTGCCTCAGCTACTATTCTGATTCTGCCAACTGCCTGATGCCACACATCTAATGCCAAGTGCTCCTTCTTTCATCCACCATCTTCATCTGCTACTGGTATTACCACCCACCTCCCCACTCTGTCACCGGTTCATTCTGTGGTCTCCTGATGCTGCTGCCACCTCCACAATATGTCACCTTGCCACTCTGTGGTCTACTCATGCTGCTGCCACCCGACACTATGTCACCTTGCCACTCTGTGGCCTCCTGATGCTGCCGCCACCTCCACACTGTCATTGTGCCACTTTGTGGCCTCCTGATGCTGCTGCCACCTCCACACTATGTCACCTTGCCACTCTGTGGTCTCCTCATGCTGCTGACACCTCTACACTATGTCACCTTGCCACTCTTTGGTCTTGTGATGCTGCTACCACCTCCACATTATGTCACCTTGCCACTCTGTGGTCTTCTAAAGCTGCTGCCACCTCCACACTTTGTCATTGTGTCTCTCTGTGGCCTCCTGATGCTTCCGCCACCTCCACACTTGTGCCATCTGCGGCCTCCTTCTGATGCTGCTGCCACCTCCACACTCTGTCATCGTGCCACTCTGTGGCCTCCTGATGCTGCTTCTACCTCCACACTGTCATTGTGCCACTCTGTGGCCTCCTGATTTTGCTGACACCTCCATACTATGTCAACTTGCCACTCTGTGGTCTCCTGATGTTGCTGCCACCTGCACACTATGTCACCTTGCCACTCTGTGACCTTCTGATGCTGCTGCCACTTACGCACTATGTCACCTTGCCACTCTGTGACCTCCTGATGTTGCTGCTGCCACCACCACACTATGTCATTGTGCCACTCTGTGGCCTCCTGATGCTGCCACCATCTCCACACTGTTATTGTGCCACTCTGTGGCCTCCTCATGCTGCTTCCACCTCACCACTATGTCATAGGGCCACTCTGTGGACTGCTTATGCTGTTCCCACCCTCCCCACTTCATGACTGGGCCACTATTTTGCCTTTCGGCCTGGCTGACATCATAATTTATTTGACCCTTCTTCTGATCTGTCAGAAGGGAGAAAAAAATGAGACACACAATGGATCCTGTCTGTGTAGCAGCTGTAAGGCCTGTATGGTCTGATCAGAATTGGCTTGTCATTTGGTAGCCAAAAACAGGAGTGGGGACAAAACATAGAAGACATGCAAATATTCCATTCATGTGTCATCTCTGTTTGGATTCACTCCTGTTTTTTTGGGCTTTAGCAATACTGATGGATTACTGACTAAATGCTGACCGAGTGAAGGCGTATGCTCAACAGACAGGATCAGTTTTTTTAGGGTTATTGTTCTGATAGATCAGAGGAAGGGCAAAACAATCAGTGACGTCAACACAAACTTACTGCTGACACCCTCGTCACTCTGTCAGGGATCTCTACTTGTATAAGCGTTCAATACAACAGGTTCTGTAGACATCTGTAATGACCGGCGTCACGCACAGGGAGGGAAAAGGGAAAGCCCTGCCCAAGGGAGAGGGAAAGGTGGTGACCCCTGACTCACCTTGCGGCTGGCACCTGACTGCCCTGACGTCCCTAGACGGGTTCCTCACCCGTGCGGCGATCACGTGCCTAAACCCTGGCTTTCCCTAAAATGAGCCCTAGATAGTGATAGTGGTGGGATTGCTAGTCCGCACCACTGACACTAAGAGGAAAAACACCAGGGAGAGGACAGACAATACAGAGAAACACATAAACCCAGGTGGGCGACCACAGCAGACCACAAAGGTCCAACAGGGATCCGGAGGGAAACGTTCTGGACCAACAACCAGAGAACGCAGCAACACAGCTCCAGTGGGTCAGTATAGAAGTCCAGGCAGGAAGCTCTATATCTGGCAACCAGAGAGGGGAATATAAGGAGGTTGGGAGTGCTGGACAAGGAACAGCTGAGGAGAAGGAGCTACGGATCCCTGAGTGAGCCAAAAAGGGTTGCAAGGCAAACCCAGAAAGCTACCATAAGGAAACAGCCCTATCTTACTACATAGAGCGCGCAGCCAACCGCTGCGACTTCCTGACCCCAGGTATAACGGACAATAGCGAAAAAATATGGGTGGACAGCACTCCTTGGTAATGATGTATTGGGTGCTCGTCTCCAGGAGGGGTGGTAAAAAGCCCCTAGTAGAACAACTTGTAGATATCCAGAAAAATAAAAAACGGAGACAGCACGTCCAAAAAGGTGCAAAAAGTGGAATTTATTCCGGATGCAACGTTTCGGCTGCGTGTTAGCCTTTTTCAAGCATGCATATACATTTAAAGGTGGGATTTAAATACCCACATACAAAGACAAAAGGGGGAGTGACCTGTGATGCAATTAACTTCATTATTATCAGCAGTTTGTAAAAACATACCTTAACCCTGATGTGCCAGTGAACTTGGGTGGGTAGCCTGAGGTGTAAGAGCCATGAGTGACGCCATGGTGTATGATATTGCAGCCATATGTGAAGCCATGAGGGACGCCTGCAAAAGTCAGGTGTAGCTGGAGCGCATCTGCGTTCCAGTAGCGAGCCGCCGAGGTCGTCACTTCCGGTTCCGGACCTCACTTCCGGTTTCGGACCTGCGTTCCAAAGCAGCACTTCCGGTTGGACGGCTTCCGGTTTCCAGTGCCGATCATATGTGGAACGCATATGCGTTCCAGCCCAACTCTGCTTGTGGTGTGAGAGCCAGGAGAAGTATGCTCTATGTATTGCACTCTATTTATGCAGAAGATTAGTGTTGGGCGCACTATGTGGGGGAAGATAATGAAAATGGCACGAGTTCCGGATGGAAAAATATGTGGTGCGCATGCGCAGTAACGTTTGAGTGCAATATCTGTGATGTCCCTGATTGCAGGGGGGGGGTTGGAAAATGGGCATGTGCGCAATGGGATAAACCTACCCTTATGCATACAATAAGTACATCTGAGCGCAACTAATATGCCCCGCGAATGCGCAGAAATCAAACATTGCGTGTGCCCCAGCTGCCTATGATGTGACACTCACACAATGCACCAAATTACATAGATTAATTTCTTTGGATACTGTGTCGTAATCATTACTTATCGGCAGATGCTATGGTCTGACTTGACATGGAATGGCGTGTACACATTTCTATATATTGAGGCGATTATTGTAACTCTACACATTTTATGGGTGTCTTACCCTACCCACGTAACATGGTGAAGTGAATGAGGGGGAGGTGAACGTGTGGAGAGTCCATAAGTCCCAGTGCAAGTGTATCAGGGAGAGAACCTAAAAGATAAAAACAAAAGTTAAGCGCAGAGAAATCCAATGGTGCTTATACACCTATGAAAAGTAAATACATGTAGTTCAGAGAAAGGGGGTTATTGCAAAGTCAATGTTCATGCCCTTCGGTGTTAAGGTGTCCAACTCATCTATCCACTTGAGTTCACATCTTTTCAAAAGTTTTTCTCGGTCGCCACCTCTTCTTTGCCTTGGTATGTGGTCTATGATACGAAAATGTAATTGGCTAATATTGTGTTTAGCCTCCAAGAAATGCCTTGGAACTGGTTGTTCCACATTCTTTTTCCTGATGGTGGATTTGTGTTTCGTAATCCGTTCCCTGCATTCCATAGTGGTCTCTCCTGCATAGAGGAGGCCACATGGACACTGCAGGGTATAGACGACATATGACGACTGACAGGTTAGAAAGTGTCTGATTTCATACTGTTTCCCTGTTCTGGGATGAGAGAAGTGTGGGCCTTTCATCATGACATTACAGTTACTGCAATTGAGACATGGATAGCAGCCCTTCTTCTGGGGTGCCAAAAAGGTCTGCGTCAGACCCCCTAGGGGACCTATATCAGATTTCACAAGGAGATCTTTTATACCTGGATCCCCAGGTATAATGGAGTCAGGCGTGGTTCTTGACACCCCTGTGACAACATCTATGTGGAATCAGCTGACGACGGTGTAAAAGGAGTGTGCTTCTTCTTGGCACTAACATCGACCTGTAAGGATGAGTTCATACTTGAGTTATTTGGTCAGTTTTGGTACCGTGACTGCCCAAATAAGTGAAGTGTACAGTGATTCTAAGAGCGACGCCTGTAATCTCCATATCATTCTTTCTCACAGCATTATTTCACTACCACAGCAGATTGCCTATGCTTGTTACTGCGAGGCACAGTGTTAAACAACACTATAAAGGCAGCCAGGAAATAGCATTTTTTTATCGACATTCCCCAGATCGAACAGTTTTTTTCAGAACAATTCGTCGAACCGGCCGAATCGAATTGTGGCTGCAACTGGCCGATTTTGCCCTGGAAAAGCTGTCCTGCCCGGCTAGTAGTGTGGCATCAGAGTGGGTGTTTAGTTCGGTAGGGGCCATAGTTACCCCAAGAAGAACTCACCTGTCCACCCAAAATGTGGAGAGACTGACCTTTGTCAAGATGAATCAGGCGTGGATTAGCCAGGATTTCCACCCACCAATGCCTTATGCATCAGACTAGTTTGTCCATACTGCCACACCAACACTTTGACAAAAAAGACCGGTTTCTTCTGGCTACCTGCCTCAGCTACTATTCTGATGCTGTCAACTGCCTGATGCCACACATCTGATGCCAAGTGCTCCTTCTTTCATCCACCATCTTCAGCTGCTACTGGTATTACCACCCACCTCCATACTCTGTCACTGGGTCATTCTGTGGTCTCCTGATGCTGCTGCCACCTCCACACTATGTCACCTTGCCACTCTGTGGTCTTCTGATGCTGCTTCCACCTTCACACTATGTCATTTTGCCACTCTGTGGCCTCCTGATGCTGCCGCCACCTCCACACTGTCATTGCGCCACTCTGTGGCCTCCTGATGCTGCCGCCACCTCCACACTGTCATTGCGCCACTCTGTGGCCGCCTCCTAAAGCTGGCACCAGCTCCACACTCTGTCATTGTGCCACTTTGTGGCCTCCTGATGCTGCTGCCACCTCCACACTGTCATTGTGCCACTTTGTAGCCTCCTGATGCTGCTGCCACCTCCACACTATGTCACCTTGCCACTCAGCAGAATCCTGCTACGACCTCCACACTATGTCACTTTGCCACATCTATGTGGAATCAGCTGACGACGGTGTAAAAGGAGTGCGCTTCTTCTTAGCGCTAACATCGACCTGTAAGGATGAGTTCCTACTTGAGTTATTTGGTCATTTTTGGTCCCGTGACTGCCCAAATGAGTGAAGTGTGCAGTGATTCTAAGAGCTACACCTGTAATCTGCATGCCATTCTGACTGCATTATTTCACTACCACAGCAGACTGCCTATTCTTGTTACTGCGAGGCACAGTGTTGCTCATGCTATAAAGGCACCCAGGAAATATAATTTTTTTAACATGATTTGCCGCTAATAAAATCGCAGTGTGGGCGGCGCTCCTGCTCCTCCTCCGGCGCGTGACGTCACCGTGAGCAGCCCGCCCACTGCCTGTAGTCTAACCTGCTTAAGCCAGCCAGGCCCAGACTAGAGACAGAGACAGACGAGAGAGTGTGGCGTCGGCGTGGCCCACCTTAACCTACTACCGACCGTCCGATATACCGAACAACAGACACAGACTGGACTGAGACTGACTGACCAAAGAGACCAGACCTAGTGGCGAAGAACAGGTGAAGGTGTGTAGCAGGACACAGAGTCAGGTTATTAACTTAATAATAAGGTACAAATTACTAGTGACTTAGTGGACTAAGTCTCTTTCTATATTTCTATTAGATTAGATCTGACTGAGTCTGAGAGGAGAGCTGGCTGGCGGCTGCCCAGTGCCCCTGATTCCCTGAATCTTCCTGATTTAAAAGTTAAAGGGGTTCTGCACTTTCATTTAACTGATGATCTGTTCTCTGGATAGATCATCAGCATCTGATCGGCAGGGGTCAGACCCCCGGAACCCCCCGCCGATCAGCAGCTTGAGAAGGCACCGGCGCTCCAGTAGCGCCGCAGCCTTCTCACTGTTTACCGGCCCAGTGATGTCATGAGTTACAACTAGTATCAACTAGCGTGGGCGCAGATAAGCTCCACTCAGGTGAACAGAGCTTAGCCGCGCTCAGGCTAGTTGATACTAGTGGTGACGTCAGTCAGTATCATGACACTGTTTCGGGGGAGGGGGGGGGAATCTGTAGATGACACTGTTATAGGGAGGGAGATCTGTAGATGACACTATTATGGGGGGGGGGGGGACACTGTTAGGCTCCATTCAGACATCCGTAACAGTGGCAATGTGCGGGTCCGCATTTTTTTTCAGGAACAGAATTGCGGACCTGGAAGTGCGTGTCCGCATTTCCGTATCCGCCAGCATGTCGTGTTGCCCTATAGAAAGAATGGGTCCGCAATTCCGTTATGCAAATTTAGGATGTGTGAATGGGGCCTTATAGGGAGAGGGATCCCGGTATGACACTGATATGGGGTGGATCTGTGGATGACACATATCGCATAAGATGCTATAAACGGTGTGTCACCCACAGATCTCCATCCATAAGTGTCACCCACAGATCCCCCTCCATAAGTGTCACCCACAGATCCCCTTCCAAAGGTGTCACCCACAGATCCCCCTCCATAAGTGTCACCCACAGATCCCCCCTCCATAAGTGTCACCCACAGATCCCCCCTCCATAAGTGTCACCCACAGATCCCCCCTCCATAAGTGTCACCCACAGATCCCCCCTCCATAAGTGTCACCCACAGATCCCCCTCCATAAGTGTTACCCACAGATCCCCCTCCATAAGTGTCACCCACAGATCCTAATGATCTGATGCTCTCAGCATTACTTAATGCTAGGAGCTTCGGTCAGCAGCTGCGGGCTGCTTTCCTGAATTCAGCCGCATCACTGCCCTCAGTAAACTACAACTCCCGTTGGCTGTCCACTCCAGCCATGCTGGGAGTTGTAGTTTTGCAATATCTGGAGCTCCACAGTTTGAAGACCACTGCTCTATAAGCTAAAGCAACAGATGGAAGTCTAACCACTGTGGCCCCCACCAATCCTGAGAATGGGACATAATTGTGCCTGGAGTGAATAGTGGGGACTGCACCTGTGTGTCCACCACTTCAACCATTCCCTATGCATGTCTACATTCTTAGGATCGGCAGGGGTTCCAGCAGTCAGACTCCCACCTATCTGCTTGGTATCACATATACTGTGGATATATATAACTTAATGAGATGGGAAAAACCCTTTAACCCCTTCCCGCTTCAGGACGTATGCATATGTCCTTGCAGCTGCAATGTTCACACAACTGGACGTATGCATATGTACTGCATTCTCACTGCACCTCGATCGGTGGAAGAACCTGGCTGGTTGCCATGGCAACAAGAAGCCAGTGGATCTCACAGGCGAACTGTCATAATATACTGGGACATGTTGAAATCTGAGTGATTGGGGTTTTTCTTCCCTATTGCGGTTTTAGGTATTGGGTAAAGTATCGCAGCATTTCTACAGCATACTTGAGTAAATGTATCGTTGTTTTAGCTGCCCCCCTACTTTTGTCCTGGCCCCCAGTGTGCCCCCCCAAAATTTGAAAGCTAGAGACGCCACTGATGGCGACAGTGAATAAAAATGTTTTCAGACCAGGGGCAGACTAGGAACTTAAAGTGGTCCTGGAAAAAAAAATAAAAACTTATTTACCTGCACATTTAAACGCACCTAGGTTTTAGAGGAGGACAATAAGAAAAAATATTTTTCATTAGACCTCAGATCAGACCATTAATCAGACCCCCAATGTTAATCAGACCTCAGCTCACAACCCCAATCAGACACCCAATGTTAATAAGACCCCAATAAGACCTCAGATCAGATACACAATCAGACCTCAGTTCAGACTCCAATGTGAATGACCCACTAATTAGACTTCAAATAAGAATTGCATTATAAATAGGACCCCTGATTCAGACCTCTGATGAGACCCCCATGCCTCAGATCAGTCCCCAGCCTAAGATCACATAAAAAAAAAAATCCACTTACCTCTCCTGCTCCGGACACTGCCGCTGCTCACCTCTGGCGCTCTCTTCTTCCTGCTGTCGGCTGTGCTGTGACCCAACACGCACAGCGTCAGGTCACAGAGCGTCCTCACACTGTGCGCAGCCACAGCACAGCCAACAACAGAGGACCAGGAAGCGTTGAGAACAGAGCCTGGAGAGCACTGCTTTCATCTCTCCCAGTTCCTCCAGGACTTATGAATGCTTCCATAATGGAAGCTCTAATTAGTATTCGCCCCATAAAACGCAGTGACATTTCCCCCCCAATTTTGGGGGGAAAAAGTGCATCTTATGGGGCAAAAAATACAGTAACATGGTCCCATATCTGTATTGAAGGGTCTGTCAGAAGCCGTAAAATGCCTGGGGTTCTAAAGGAACACAGATCCCATTATAGTCAGTGAGTTCTGTGAGGTGGTATTCATTTCCATCATTTGATGGAAACAGCACTGCCATTATTTTAGTATGAATGGTTTTGTGATTATTATTGTAATTTATTTTGTAAATTAAATCTTTTTGCAATTACTGAAAAAATATACTTTTGGTTTTATGCTTTTGGAAGGAACCTGTCATCAAGATATTCTACATTTAATTGCCAAGCATGTTTTTTCCTGATGGTGGCGCTGTCCTGGTTTTCGGTTTCATGTTTGCAGAGAAAATCAACCTTATTCCCTACTCCTAAAGTCTGCTAATGAATACCTGAGGCTGGTTCATGCATCATTCAAGTCATAATTGCCATGACCAAATCCTGCCTCCTGCCCTTGATTGACGTTTCAGAGCAGTTGCAATGTTATCCTCTCCAAAGAGGCAGAATAGTACTTAAAGGGGTTATCCGAGTTATTTTTTTGTTCTTTCTATGTTCCTAACTAAGCAAATGTAACAGCTTTCCAATTCACTCACTTTATCTGCAGTACCTGGTTTCTCAGATTTCACTGAGGGTCACATGACCTGTGATGTCAGCTTCTCTCCCTGCTCTGATACAGGTCGTTTACAAGCCTGTAAACGAGACGTCACTGTGCTGGCCACGCCCCCCTTCACTGTTGTCTACTCTCTGCTAGGATTCTTAACCCCCTCAGCTCTGCAGGCAGTGAGGAGACAATGCTGGGCACTGGAGCTGATATACTAGAGAGAGTATTGCACAAGAAGGTAGGGGGAAGATCCTGTGTGTATTAGCAGTGTCATTATACAGGTGGGACATGTAGTCCTACACATACAACATGCTGCAGAGTCTCCCAGCACCAAGGGCAGCTCTTGTATCCACTCCCTTAGCAGTGTCATTATACAGCTGGGACTTGTAGTCCTACACATACAACATACTGCAGAGTCTCCCAGCAGGTAGACATGTCACTCAGGGCAGCTCTTGTATTCACTCCCTTAGCAGTGCAGGGGAAGGGGCAGAGATTGTTTTTATTGAATGTAAACAAAGGACCAGAAAAGAACCAGGGAAATGAGGAAAATTATTTTATTTTTTTGGCATAAAACTTGCTTAGCTCAGTTATATATCAGATTTTCAGTGCTATATTATTTTTTTCATAACTCGGACAACCCCTTTAATACCTTATTTCTATCTAGATGTGCCTTTGTTTCAGCAATAGATGTTTTCGATCTTCTGAAAATCCAGTTTATTTGGTATGCAAATTAGCCAGTAAGGTGCCCAGAGGGGCGTCACTCTTGCAGGAAGGAGCCCAGACACACCTCCTGCTAGTGCCCAAGCCTGCCCTCATGCTGGGAGCAGGAAAAAGGGGGGCAGAGTTAGGGCTTGAATGTGATGTAGGAGGGGTGGGTGGAGACATTGTGGCAGGAGGCATGCCTGGGCTCCTTCCTGCAAGAATGACGCCCCTCTGGACACCCTGCTGCCTCATTTGCATACCAAATAAACTGGATTTTCAGAGGATAAAAAACAACTATTGCTGGAACAAAGGCACATCTGGAAATAAGGTACTAAGTTCTATTAGGCTATAGCTTTACTTTAATAGCGATTATCCTGGTGACAGATTTTCTTTAAAGCTGACCTACAGCAGTGTAGAAAAATGGCTGGGTTGTTATAGAAACCTGGTGTAAAACTGTGTGTATGTGGAGACTAAAGGCCTGTGAGCTTCTATTGGCTGATAAGGGTCATGTGACCAGGCTTCTATTGGCTAATGCATTTGTAACATCCCAGAGTTATGTTACTAAACTCTCTCTCCCCGCTACATCATGTTAGGTGTATGTATATTGTCATCTTGTGTAATCTAACATTGCATTCTCCATTATGTGCATTTTCTATGCCTGTTTCATAAATTTGCTGTAATTTTCATGTTCACCAGCAGGTGGCAGAAATGTATTCAGCAGACCTTCGCCAGTTTAGTATTGCTAGACTGGAATAGTTCATTCCAGTCTGGTCTCCCCTGTATGAGCAGAAGTGGGGTGTTCCCATGTCCTGTCTCATGAGGAGGATAAGGAAGTTAAGTTAGTGTACCAGCCACCCCTGCTGGGATGTCACGACCATGGTCATGGCCGTTACTCCTGAAACCGCAGGAAGTTGTCTGCGGTCTTGTCTTGTTGTCAATCACAGGTGAGGGCTGAAGTATGTTGCCTCACCTGTGGTTGCCGCTAGCAACATTATGTATGTGGCAGTATAGCAGCCTGTGCTGGTGCTAGGCAGCTTGCTGTATAGTACATGCGGTTGCACCAGGCAACCTGTCTTGATATGTGTGCACTTTGTCGTTTTGGTGTGCATGGGATTTATGTGTTTGTACACTTCCCCTTTAAGGTGTCTGTCTTCCCATGCCTGGTGTAGGAAGGGTTAACTCCCTTCTTTGTGTGTGTGTGCACTGGGTGTGTCTGTGTGTGGGTGCGGCTACATGGGCTATTCAGCCTCAATTTAGATCAGAAGTCTGAGGGGTACTCCAGCCTTGTTTGTAAGCTGGAGTCATCCTCCTGGTCTTTTACCATCTACCAGTGAGGGCCACCATTGTGGTCATAAATGTTTATAGGTGATGTTAAGTTGATGTTGTTTTCCTTTTCATGTTTAATGCAGCAATGGATCTGGGTTCCTGTGTGTTTATGTGTGAATACCTGAGGCTGGTTCATGCATCATTCAAGTCATAATTGCCGTGATCAAATCCTGCCTCCTGCCCTTGATTGACGTTTCAGAGCAGTTGCAATGTCCATTTATGTTTGGTGTGGACATCAGCTTGTGAGCACAGGATCCAGTCAGCAAGGCTGTGGCAGGTAGGTTTAGAACTAGAGTAGTTCATCTGCCATATCCATATGTCTGTTTATGTTCCCCATCTCCTTGCAGCTTGGCCAGTGAGACTCCTGTTCCTCCGTGCCTAGGAGGAACAGGTCGTCTTACCCTGCTCCTAGTCCAAGGCCACCCTGAGGGCTAGTATGGACTATAGGTTCCGGTGTATGAGCCCTCCTACCATCAGGGTTGGCTCATATGGTTAGGAGTCAGGGTCAGTGTTAGGCACGCAATTGGAGGTGACCTGCTCCCTAATTCTGTCGTCCTGGCCGAGCAGCGACCAACATCTTCTGGCATTGCACGGCTGAGGGTTTCCCCCATCCTCAGCGGTGACACGGGGGTAGGTTCTGTTAGTAGGAGCTCCCAGTTACAGGGATCCCAACCTAGGATCCAGCCTCGGCTGAGGTCAAGGATCCATCCTCCCAGTCTGAGCCCTTCAGCCTTGACTGTGGACAAGCAAGCAACACCTCCAGAACTACAGATCTCCAGGAAGAATCATTCCCTGCGAGCAGTCCTGTGAGTACTTATCCAGAGTACAGGAGAAGCCAAATGCCTCCTCAGCTAGTCAGGCCCCTACCAAGCAGAAGACAGACAGAGCAGAAGATAGATACCTGCCAGAGTCTCCAGGCACATAGTATAGAAGCAGAAGAGATATTAATCCCTGCCATACACTGCCTATACCTGCTGGGACCTAAAGACTATTGCTGTAACTCGTATGGATTTCTGTTGCCATTCAGTAAAGACAAGTTGCATTATACTTCAAGTTTGGATCTCGCTCATTCCTCCATTACTCCTATTAACCACACTCATTTTATTGCAAGTGAGCCAGGATCCAGGAGTCCAGCCATACCAAGGTAGGAGACACCGTTGACACTACACAGAGACATTATCCCCCTCTGGCATTCCTCACTTGGTACATGAGTTATAACATCTTAAAGGGCCCTGCAACAATACCTGCGCAAGCTGCAATTGGCGTCACAAACTACTCATAGACTTATATGCACATATTCTGACCCACTGCATAATTGGCCACTGTACCACGGTCCTGCTCATTGCATTAAGTGGCGTCACGAACAGGATTGGATTGAATTGTGTGCCTATCCCTGACAACAGAACCGGATCCAATTGTGTGCTTAACCGGATCCAACTGCATGTTTCACAGTACTACAAGATCTGAAAATTGACTTTATTGCTTCATTGCCGTGCCAGAAAGCACCCACGGTGCCGAGTACTCAAAGGGTTAATTCGCCATTTTTGCAAAATGGCGCCGCCTCTCCATGTTTGTTGGAGGCGGGAAAAGACAAGAACGCCCTCTCAAGAGCGGGAAGATGTCGAATACGCCCCCCTAGAAGCGGGAAAACTATAAACTGCCCACCATGTATTGTTAACCGAGGGAGTACAGACTCCTCCTGAAAGGAATCCATGTTCTTTTTTATGTCAAAACCAATTCTGCTTTTTGCTGAAGTTTTGTTTCTCTGTTAGGAAATAACTCTGATTGCTGTGAAACTAATAACTTGTTCATTTTAGAGAGGCTTGCAAACTCAATTTTCGCCTACTTCCCCATTCCTCTGGTGATGAGGAGCAGAGGGTGGGGATCATCATCTCGCTGCTCAGGGATAACGCTCAGTCCTGGGCCTTTTTGCCCACTAATCCTCTGTTCAGTGGATTATTATTTTTTAGCCCTGGGTCAGATATATGATCATCCGGATCGTATTGCTCTGGCTGAGTCTAGACTACGTCTTTTATGCCAGGGTAAACAGTCCGCAGAGATTTGTTCAGAATTTCGGAGATGGGCAGCTGATACTGGTTGGAATGATGCTGCACTCCAAAGTCAATTTTGCCATGGTCTTTCAGAGGGATTGAAAGATGCATTTGCCTTTCATGAGAGACCTACCTCCTTGGACTCTGCCATGTCTCGGGCCGTTCGTATTGACAGGCGTCTTAGAGAGAGAGAGGAGAGATCACTCCTTCCTGTCATACTCAGTCCAAGGACAGTATGGCGGTCTCATTCAGTGCACAGGGGTCTCAGTCGCTCTCAATCCCTTCTGAGCAGGGGCCCATGCAGCTGGGTTTGCTTGCCTCTGACAATTGAGGATTCAGCTCTCATAGGAAGGTTTGTTTCTGTTGTGGAGGTATAAATCATTTGGCAAATGTTTGTCCCTCTAGGAGATTCAGGCAGTTTTTTAGAGTAATAAAGAAACAAAAAGAAAAAAATCCTCTAAAAACGTTCCATCTGTTACTATTGGCAAGGTTGATGCGGAAATTGAAGGTTTTCCGTTTGCTTGTAGTTCCCGTTTTGTCCTACCTGCCAGGGTGGCGCTAGAGAGCAAGAACATTTTTTGTGAGATTTTTTGTAGATAGTGGAGCAGCTGTCAATCTCATTGATAATCCATTTGCTATAACTCATGGTTTCCAGGTATGCACTTTGGGAAAGGATATACCTGTTTTTGCTATTGATTTCATTCCACTTTCTCAGAAAGCGTTAAAGGGCATAGTTCCCAATATCCGTTTGATTGTGAGTGATACTCATGTTGAGGATGTGTCATGTTTCGTCCTAAGCGGGTTGCCTACTCCTCTAGTGTTGGGGCTGTGCCGGCATACATACATAATTCCTCTGGGTAGCCATCTTATATGCTTCTGGCATATGTAAAAAAAACCTGTGAACTCTCATCTTCCTGAAGCCTGGGTCGCCTATGATATAGATGGACACTTTTATTACCACTACTCTGTGAGGCCAGCGATAAAAGGGCATAAAGGCTATACCAGGCCCGGCCAGCTTTGTCGGTTCCTGTCCAGCGACCCTTTCACAGGCCTGCACAAAGACCTGAAGGAGTCAAGCCAGCACCGACAGACGTGCGCAAGTGCTATGCGTGCGGCAAGCCAGGACACCTCAGCCACTCGTGCCCGGAGAAGAAGACAGCACCCCCTGGCAAGCTTGCCCGCAACCCATCATCTGTGCTGTTAGTGAATGGAGCTGCAAGACACACCGCAGACAACCTACAGTCGGTTACTGTGGGCAACCGATGCACCACAGGCTTCCGCGATACAGGAGCCGAAGTCACACTAGTTCGGCCTGAACTAGTGGATGACGCAGACCTTATTCCCGGCAAAAGCCTCACCATCACGGGAGTTGGGGGGGTGAGCCCTAATGTTCCCCTAGCTCGTGTTTTCCTTGATTGGGGGGCTGGGAGTGGAGTAAGGGAGGTGGGAGTCTCTGCGGAGATCCCCACAAATGTTTTATTAGGCACTGACCTAGGACGATTGGTCTCGTGCTACGTGCCCCCTGGAAGCACACAGGACTCACCCGTCCCTATGGAGGTCCCTGGACATACCGAGGTACTGTGCAAGGATGTTTGCGTAACATCAGATAACCTTGGGGATGGACCTCGGGAGGTGGGGTGTGTGGGAGCAGTTCTCCTATGACAGGAGATGTAGAGGGGATGGCGGGTGTATGTACGCAGGTAGCGGACATGTGTTTAACTGATTCAAGTTGTGCAAATGTTAAATGTGATGACATTATTGTGCCTGTGTTGCCCGTCACTCGCAGGGCTGCAAAAGCCGCAGCGGAACGCTCCATTGGGGAAGAGCAAGTGGAAGTGTCCCCCTCCACCGGTTCGGACCCCGTGGACTTAACCGCGTCAGAGCCTCAGCCACTGTCCCTGTTCGCCACAGGACAGCTGGCTGGGCCTTGTAGTGCAGCCTTTGAGCAGGCCCTGCGAGATGACCCTACCTTGGAGCAGCTAAGAGGGTTAGCTGCCAGCCCTCCCACTGAGGGAGACAAATACCGAGTGTGTTGGGACAATGGGAAACTGTATAAGGAGGACATCTCCCACAGTGACAGCAGGGTGGGGCCACTCAAGAGGCAGCTCATTGTACCTGTGCAGTTCAGGGAACAATTACTGCAAGTGGCTCATGAGATCCCCTTAGCTGGTCACCTGGGAATAACCAAAACAAAGTCCCGGGTGATGCAGAATTTTTTCTGGCCTGGCCTCGGGGCAGATGTCGCCAAGTACTGCAGGTCCTGCGACACCTGTCAGCGAGTTGGCAAAGCAGGAGACAGTCACCGAGCTCCATTGAATCCCTTACCAATAATTGATGAACCCTTCAGGAGGGTGGCCGTGGACATCATTGGTCCACTGGCCATCCCCAGCAGTTCGGGTAAACGGTTCATATTATCCCTGGTGGATTACGCGACGCGCTACCCGGAAGCAGTGGCGTTATCCTCCATTAGGGCGGACAAGGTTGCAGACGCCCTGCTGGGGATCTTCACGAGAGTGGGGTTCCCAACTGAGCTTCTCAGCGACCAAGGACCTCAGTTCATGTCTGAACTAATGCAGGGGCTCTGTAGGAAAATACAGGTGAACCATATCGTAGCCAGCCTTTACCACCCACAAACAAACGGCCTCTGTGAGCGCTTCAACGGGACGTTGAAGCAGATGCTGAAGACGTTTGTGGAGGCGCAAGGGAAGGACTGGGAACAATATCTACCTCACCTGCTATTTGCCTACAGAGAGGTTCCCCAGGAGTCAACCGGGTTTTCGCCCTTCGAACTCCTGTATGGTCGACGAGTAAGAGGTCCCCCTAGACCTAATCAGAGAGTCTTGGGAAGGCAAGGTTGCCGGAACTGAAGTCTCTGTAGTAGACTATGTCCTCAGGTTCCGAGACAAAATGGAGTCGCTGGTAGGTCTGGTACAGGAGAATATGGTGCAGGCCCAAAGCAAACAGAAGCAGTGGTATAACCGCACTGCCCGAGAGAGAATCTACCAGGAGGGGCAGAAGGTCTATGTCCTGCTGCCAATGCGGCAAAACAAACTGCAAGCTGCATGGGAAGGGCCGTACCCCATTGTCAAATGTCTGAGTAAGGTAAATTATGTGGTGGGCCTTGGAGAGGGAGGTAGGAGACAGAAGACGTTTCACGTCAACATGCTCAAGGAGCATCACGAGAGAACGCCACATGTTATGCCGGTTTGCAGCCTGCCCGAAAGGGAGGAGGCCGACCCCCTACTAGATCTGCTAGCTGACACTCGAGAGTTGGAGGTGGACTTAACCCTCAACCCTCAACTCTCGTCCCAGCAGAGATCTCAGCTCTTAGAAGTGTTGACGGCTCACCGTGACACTTTTACAGGGAAACCCGGGAGAACTCACCTTGCAGTCCATCATGTGGACACAGGTACACATGCTCCCACAAAGCAGTCCGCCTACCGTGTCTCACTGGAGGTCCAGGCAGACCTCAGGAGGGAGATCGAGGAGATGAAGCAGCTTGGGGTCATTCAGAAATCCCACAGCGCTTGGGCCTCACCGGTGGTTCTGGTCCCGAAGAAAGATCAGACAACCAGGTTCTGTGTGGATTATCGGAAACTGAATGCCATCACAACCTCGGATGCTTACCCCATGCCCAGGATTGATGAACTGTTAGATAAGTTGGCAGGAGCCACCTACCTGACAATCATGGACCTGAGCAGGGGGTATTGGCAGATTCCCCTGACCTCGGAGGCTCAGGAGAAGTCGGCCTTCATCACCCCTTTAGGTTTATACGAATTTACTGTAATGCCGTTTGGGATGAAGAATGCGCCAGCCACCTTTCAAAGGCTTGTGAATGACTTGCTGGAAGGACTAGAAGAATGTGCTGTCGCCTATTTAGACGACATTGCCGTGTATAGCCCCACGTGGAAGGAGCATCTGGTGCACCTGTCGGAAGTACTGGAAAAACTTGCTGCGGCTGGACTAACTGTTAAGCCTAGCAAGTGCCAGCTGGGCATGAATGAGGTCACTTACTTAGGCCACAGAGTAGGAGGAGGCACACCGAGGCCTGAAATAGAGAAGGTGAAAGCCATTACGAGATGGCCAACACCTCTCACCAAGAAGCAGGTCATGACTTTCTTGAGAACGGCCGGGTACTATAGGAAGTTCATCCCGAACTATAGCGCCCTGGCCAAGCCTCTGACAGACTTGACCAAGAAGAAGCTGCCCAGGATGGTGTCATGGACGCCAAAATGCGAGCAAGTCTTCCAGGCCCTGAAGGATGCACTAGCCAGTGCTCCTGTGCTTCAGGCCCCAGATTTCACTCTGAAGTTTGTGGTCCACACGGATGCTTCCACCTTTGGTCTGGGTGCAGTCCTGAGTCAGGTGAACCAGGCCGGGGAGGAGCATCCTGTACTATACCTAAGCCGTAAGTTACTGGCCAGGGAGACCAGCTACTCCACAATAGAGAAGGAGTGTTTAGCTATTGTGTGGTCCCTGCAAAAGCTACAACACTACCTGTATGGATGCAATTTCACAGTGGTCACTGATCACAATCCCCTCAGCTGGTTGGCACGTCTCGCAGGAGACAATGCGAAACTGCTGAGATGGAGCCTGATTTTGCAGCAGTACAACTTCACTGTGCAGCACAGAAAAGGTAGTTTACATGGAAATGCCGACGGGTTGTCGCGGCAGGGAGAATCGGCCGGAGACGGCTGGGTTGCTGTGGAATAGGCTTGTGGCCATTTCCCCAGGCAACTTTTTAAAAGAGGGAGGTGTGCCGGCATACATACATAATTCCTTTGGGTAGCCATCTTATATGCTTCTGGCATATGTAAAAAAAAACTGTGAACTCTCATCTTCCTGAAGCCTGGGTCGCCTATGATATAGATGGACACTTTTATTACCACTACTCTGTGAGGCCAGCGATAAAAGGTCATAAAGGCTATACCAGGCGCAGCTCATCCTGTCCTTTAAGATAAGATCAGCTCGCTGTCAAGCCTGGCTGGAGCGTGACGTCATTAATTTCCAGGTCTGGTTTGAGGAGAGCTAATAACCCTTAATTAGCTCTGGGCATAAAACCAGTCCACTTTCATATTTCATTTATGAATCAACTTATGCCCTTTCTGACACCAGATCCAGGCTCTACAGAGTATTGTGGTTAATTGGGTATCAAATATGACTAGAGGATGTGATTCCTTAGCTGACTTATGGGTGGTAGAAGAACTACAGGTCCCAGCATTACCGTGTGTGGTCTCATTCTGTAGGTAAATAAATAAGGATCGCAAATATGTATTCTGTATAACAATATGCCGATGTATCAAGGAGATACGGACTTAAGTATAATCCTCATTGTAGGAACTGAACTTTGATGGGGTCATAAAACACTTGGGGGCCACTCCCTAGGCTTCACAGTCCCTCTGCTGCCATTGGCTGACAGGAGTAAGTCTCCTGCCCATGGGAGAGTTCATAAAAATCCAGGCACAAGGACAGAGGAGAGAGACCCATGGAACATCACCAGACACTTAATTGGACATTGATGGCACATCCCTGTATCAGAAGAACTTTAAGGGTCTCCCCTGATACATACTGAAAAGGGGTTTGCAAGGATTCAAAAAGGACATATGAACGACCATCTGAAACCCTTCAGAGAAACTAAGTATTCTTTCATCTTTTTCCCTTTCATTTGAACTGTCGTGATTATTTATATTGTTATTATTATTCTGTAGATTTATAGTCATTTTCATTAGACTTGTATGCACTGCTTTTTACCGCTTATTAAAGATGATAAAATCTAAATAGCCAAGTCTTCCATATTCTAAGCTGCTGAACAACGTACCTTGCCTATGAAGAGACGTTACCAGGTAGTTAGTTAAATTGCATTTAGGAATCGTAGCTGGGGGTGATTGACTGCGGTTGGTCAGTAAGTGATATCCGGTTCATCCACTGATCTGTGTGATAGTGAATTACCCGGATAGTCGGCTCGTGGACCGGGAACCCACGTGGTGGCAGTTACCGAAGTGTAGTGGGGGTTGTTAGCCGAATGGCAATACCCCGGTCACGTGAGGTCTCTGTGTGTGCGCAGACTCCGTCACAGACCACTACGTCACAGCTGTGGGATCCGGAGCGGTCGGATGCATAGTTCGTGACAGGGGCTACCCTGGCTCACTAAACATAACCCCACTATTGATTGGCAAGCCAGGCAAATAAATGGTTGGAGTGACTTTTGCAGAGAGAATTGCCTCACGACATCTGTTTCTGTGGTTTCTACTAAGACTGTACCATCTTTTCTCTCAGAATTTTCAGATGTGTTTTCTGAGAGTGGTGTTCAGGACTTGCCCCCTCACAGGGAGTACGATTGCCCTATTAATCTCACCCCAGGCGCCAAGCTGCCTAAATCTGGTTTATACAATCTCTTCCAACCTGAAAGGGTCACTATGCGTGCTTATATCTGAGAGTCTGAGAAAGGGACACATACGACCCTCAAAGTCACCTGTTGTCGCTGTTTTTTTTTGTTAAGAAAAAAGATGGTTCTTTAAAGGGCGCCTGCGCAGATTGAAGATAGGTACGGCCGCGGTGCAGGCGCCAGATATTGAATGCAAACAGGCAGGGCCAGCAGAGAACAATTCCGTTCCCTGGCCCTGTCAATCACAATGTGGAGGGGGCGTCATTAGGATCGGAGGATGCGGCTGCTACCAGCAAGTAGCCACCCTACTTTCTGGTAGCAAGGTAATTAGCATATTTTAAAAATAGCTTTTTATCAAATTCTACTGAACTAAAATGATTATTTAACTTATGTATGCAGAGCTCGCAGTATAGGGATTATTAGTAAACAAAAAAGAACAAAACGGTTTAGTGGGCTGACAGAAGCCCTTTAAGACCAAGTCTGGATTTTAGGGAGCTGAACA
The DNA here is from genome assembly GCF_014858855.1 of Bufo gargarizans. Classification (NCBI taxonomy): domain Eukaryota; kingdom Metazoa; phylum Chordata; class Amphibia; order Anura; family Bufonidae; genus Bufo; species Bufo gargarizans. The sequence goes on along the minus strand of NC_058083.1, from coordinate 361,088,925 downwards.
GTATCACAATTTGTGGCCCTTATCCGCTTCCTCTGATCCCGGACCTGTTTAACCAGATTGTTGGGGCTAAAGTTTTTTCCAAGTTGGATCTAAGAGGGGCATACAACCTGGTCAGGGTCAGAGAAGGAGACGAATGGAAGACGGCCTTCAATACCCCAGGAACACTTACGTCAGGTCTTGCTCATCCTGCGGGAGAATAAATTGTTTGCTAAACTGGAAAAATGTGTGTTTGCGGTTCCAGAAATTCAATTTCTGGGGTTTCTTCACTCCGCTTCTGGTTTTCGCATGGACCCCGAGAAGGTCCGTGTTGTGTTTGAGTGGGAGCTCCCTGAGAATCACAAGGCGCTGATGCGTTTTTGGGGTTTTGCCAATTATTACAGGAAGTTTATTTTGAATTATTCCTCTGTTGTTAAGCCACTCAGTAATATGACTAGAAAGGGGATAGATTTTTCCTCCTGGTCGGTAGAGGCGCGTAAGGCCTTTTCTAATATCAAGGAGAGTTTTGCTTCCGCTCCCATCTTGGTACAACCTGATATTTCTCTACCCTTCATAGTTGAGGTTGATGCTTCTGAGGTGGGTGTGGGTGCGGTCTTGTCTCAGGGTCCCTCTCCTGCCAAATGGCAACCGTGTGCCTTTTTCTCAAAAAAACTCTCCTCCGCAGAGAGAAATTATGATGTGGGAGATAGGGAGTTGTTGGCCATCAAGTTAGCTTTTGAGGAATGGCGCCATTGGCAAGAGGGAGCCAGACACCCTATTACCGTGTTTACTGACCATAAGTATCAGGCCTACTTGAAGTCAGCCAAGCGTCTGAACCCGAGACAGGCCAGATGGTCTTTGTTCTTTTCAAGGTTTAATTTTGTTGTGACGTTCCGCCCTGGGGTTAAGAATGTGAAGACGGATGCCCTGTCACGTTGTTTTCCGGGAGGTGGGAATTTTGAAGACCCGGGTTCCATTTTGGCTGAAGGTGTGGTGGTCTCTGCTCTTTATCCTGAATTGGAGGCAGAGGTTCAGGTAGCCCAGTCAGAGGCTCCTGATCTTTGTCCTCCTGGGAGGTTGTTTGTGCCTCTCGCTTTAAGACACAAGATTTTTAAGGAGCACCACGATACTGTCCTTGCTGGGCACCCAGAGGCAAGAGCCACAGTGGATCTCATCGCTCAGAGATTCTGGTGGCCTGCGCTTCGTAAGTCGGTTGAGGGTTTTGTGGCAGCCTGCGAGACCTGCGCTCGTGCCAAAGTCCCTCATTCACGGCCATCAGGTCCTCTCCTTCCGTTACCCATTCCTTCTCGTCCTTGGACACATCTGTCCATGGACTTCATTACGGACCTGCCTCGTTCCTCGGGGAAGACTGTGATTCTGGTGGCGGTGGACCTTTTTAGCAAAATGGTGCATTTCATTCCTTTTCCTGGCTTGCCCAATGCTAAGACACTGGCGCAGGCATTTATTGATCACATTGTCAAATTGCATGGTATTCCTTAAAACACAGTTTGTTTCCAGATTCTGGAAGGCTTTCTGTTCTCGCTTGGGGGTTCGGTTGTCATTCTCTTCTGCTTTCCACCCGCAGTCGAATGGCCAGACAGAGCACATCAATCAGAATCTGGAGACATATCTGCGCTGTTTTGTGGCGGAGAATCAGGAGGATTGGTGTTCTTTTTTGTCCCTTGCTGAGTTTGCTTTAAATAACAGTCGTCAGGAGTCCTCTGATAAGTCACAATTTTCTGGTGCATATGGGTTTCATCCGCAGTTTGGGACATTCTCTGGAGAGGGGTCTTCTGGTTTACCTGATGAGGACAGATTCTCCTCGTCTTTGTCATCTATTTGGCAAAAGATTCAGGATAATCTAAAGAGTGAGAGATATAAGCGTGTGGCGGATAAGAGACGTGTGCCTGGTCCGGACCTGAATGTTGGTGATCTGGTGTGGTTTTCTACTAAGAATATCAAATTGAAGGTTCCCTCCTGGAAGTTGGGCCTAAGTTTATTGGGCCTTACAAAATCTTGTCCGTCATCAATCCTGTTGCCTACCGTCTTGATCTTCCTCAGACTTGGAAGATCCATAATGTTTTTCATATGTCCTTATTAAAACCTTATGTCCAACCCATTGTACCTTCATCTTTGCCTCCTCCTCCGATTGTGGTTGATGGTAATCTTGAATTTCAGGTCTCTAGGATTGTGGATTCTCGTGTTGTCCGCGGTTCTCTCCAGTACCTCGTTCATTGGGAGGGTTATGGTCCTGAGGAGAGGATGTGGGTCCCAGTGATGGACATTAAGGCCACTCGTCTCATCAGGGCTTTCCATAGGTCCCATCCTGAGAAGGTGGGCTCTGAGTGTCCGGAGTCCACTCGTAGAAGGAGGGGTACTGTCACCACCAGACATCTGAGAAGCTCTGATAGACGTTCTTCAGAACCTCCTCCTTAAGGTTCCTTTTGTTTTGCTTTCATTTTCTCATCTCGTTAGCCTCTCTCAGCTGTCATGTAGTTGCACTGATTGCATCCCTTTAAATCCCTTCCCATACTGCATCACTTTGCTGTTTATACAACTTCCTGGAGTGTGTGCATGCTGGATGCTACTACTGAGTCTTCTACAGATAAGTTTTGCTCATTCTTTTGTGTTTTCCTGTTTTCTAGATCCCAGGTGAACCTGACTCCCTCCATATCTAGTGTAGGGAGCCGGTGGTCGTGCCCCCTCACTATTATAGGGTGTTCAGGTGTTATACAGTCGAGGAACGAGGATATGCGATCATCTACCATTGAGATTTTTGCATAGGCTGAGCAGTTAGGGAGAGAGCCATGTCTGTTGCAGGGCTCTCCCTTTGGTTCCTTAGTTTTGGATCCAGTCAGTCGGATCTTCATTTGTGTCTTCTAGTTTTCTGTACACCTTCCGTGACACCCCTTTTCCCAGGGACGGCGATAATAGCCCGTACTACATGGACATGATAAAGAGTCTTTGTCTGGGAGATAAAGAAGCATGGCCACATTTTGACCATGACCCGTCCTAGGATATGGATTACATGATACAAAGGGGTAGGGAATCCTGCAGAGTAAGTGATGTTATATGTGTAATATTATTATAGAAGACAAAATAAAAAAAATAAAAAATTTTCAATAATTTTCTTTCCCCAGCAGTGTAATGTGAGAATCCAGCTTTTAACAAGAATTATCATATATGTACAACATTAACTAAGAACACCTGACATATACAATGATTTGGGTTTAACAAAATGACTGTATGATTATAACATGTATATTGTCTTCTTATAAGAGTTGATTAATCACAGAGTGAAGATCAGAAAACATTGGAAAACAGCACAACAGCGAGATTTACTATTAGCAATTCTGGGTGTGGTGTGGCTATCTGTTTCCAGGAAAGCTGTGTTTGTCTGTGCTGCAGGTTTTGGGATGAAACAAAGACAACTTTAAGACACAAGATTTTTAAGGAGCACCACGATACTGTCCTTGCTGGGCACCCGGGGGCAAGAGCCACAGTGGATCTCATCGCTCGGAGATTTTGGTGGCCGGCGCTTCGTAAGTCGGTTGATGGTTTTGTGGCAGCCTGCGAGACCTGCACTTGTGCCAAAGTCCCTCATTCACGGCCATCAGGTCCTCTCCTTCCGTTACCCATTCCTTCCCGTCCTTGGACACATCTGTCCATGGACTTCATTACGGACCTGCCTCGTTCCTCGGGGAAGACTGTGATTCTGGTGGTGGTGGACCGTTTTAGCAAAATGGTGCATTTCATTCCTTTTCCTGGCTTGCCCAATGCTAAGACTCAAACACACATTTCACCTAGAGTGGCTTTAGGCATTACAACAAAAGGAAATTCTAAGGAAAAAGTTGTACTTAACATGGCGCATGTTCGTGCTGTGCCATATAGAACCATGTGAATACGCAAGAATTATGTCTCCTTTCAAGTTGACGACATGGTACTTGTTGGAAGATCTGAGGGATAGGCTGGGGGCCTTGTATGTCATATATGTGTAATTCACGCAGCACTTGGTATTTTATTGGGTACCCCAGAGCTGGTTCTTTCCCACCCTCCCAAACGTAAGCCGAGGACAGCTTAACTTAAAGTAAAGGGGAATGTAACATCCCAGAGTTATGTTACTAAACTCTTTCTCCCTGCTACATCATGTTAGGTGTATGAATATTGTCATCTTGTGTAATCTAACATTGCATTCTCCATTATGTGCATTTTCTATGCCTGTTTCATAAATTTGCTGTAATTTTCATGTTCACCAGCAGGTGGCAGCAATGTATTCAGCAGACCTTCGCCAGTTTAGTATTGCTAGACTGGAATAGTTCATTCCAGTCTGGTCTCCCCTGGTGAGCAGAAGTGGGCTGTTCCCATGTCCTGTCTCATGAGGAGGAGAAGGAAGTTAAGTTAGTGTACCAGCCACCCCTGCTGGGGGTAAGTTGTGTCAGTAGGAGCTCCCAGTTACAGGGATCCCAACCTAGGATCCAGCCTCAGCTGAGGTCAAGGATCCATCCTCCCAGTCTGAGCCCTTCAGCCTTGACTGTGGACAAGCAAGCAACAACTCCAGAACTCCAGATCTCCAGGAAGAACCATTCCCTGTGAGCAGTCCTGTGAGTACTTATCCAGAGTACAGGAGAAGTCAAATTTATCCTCAGCTAGTCAGGCCCCTACCAAGCAGAAGACAGACAGAGCAGAAGATAGATACCTGCCAGAGTCTCCAGGCACATAGTATAGAAGAAGAAGAGATATTAATCCCTGCTATACATTGCCTTTACCTGCTGGGACCTAAAGACTATTGCTGTAACTCGTATGGATTTCTGTTGCCATTCAGTAAAGACAAGTTGCATTATACTTCAAGTTTGGATCTCCCTCATTCCTCCATTACTCCTATTAACAACACTCATTTTATTGCAAGTGAGCCAGGATCCAGAAGTCCAGCCGTACCAAGGTAGGAGACACCGTTGACACTACACAGAGACATTATCCCCCTCTGGCATTCCTCACCTGGTACGTGAGTTATAACATCTTAACGGGCCCTGCAACAGTACCTGCGCAAGCTGCAATTGGCGTCACGAACTACTCATAGACTTATATGCACATATCCTGACCCACTGCATAATTGGCCACCGTACCACGGTCCTGCTCATTGCACATTTTTTAGGAATATATCAGGAATGGTACGTGCTGGAGAGCTGAGACCTGGTCTAAAACCTTCTCGGATACCTGATGTACATGTGTGCCAAATTTCGTCATTGTAAATGCGACGGTGCGGATTCCTTTAGGGGACATACATACACACACACATACATACATTCAGCTTTATATATTAGTCATTGAGTTTTGTAATTATTATTATATATTTTTTTTAAACTAATGCTTTTCTGCAGTTTTTAAAGGGAAAGAAGTTGAGCAGTGGTTTAATATTGATGTTATTGATGTTATTCATCAATATCAGATCAGCAGGGGTCCAAGGTCAGATGTGCAAAGCAGTAGCGACGCTTGTGAGAGTGCTACTTCCTCTTCATGATTACCTGTGCATGGTTTCCTTTGTATCTGTGGTGTAGTATAATTAATATGCATTAACTTAAAATGCATTCACTTGAATTGGATGAGGTGTTATAATTGCACTGCAAAGTCGCTACAAGCAGGCAACGCACCAGTCACATGATTTTCTAATCAGATTATATGGGATGCTGTAGGTTTCTTTAAAGGGGTTATCCAGGAATGGATAATGATAACCTATCCTCAGATCATTAGGGTCTGAGTCCCACCATCCCCACCAATCAGGTGTTTCAGGGAGCCGCCAAACTCACCAGAGCTCTGGTGAGGAATGCAGGCTCCCCGCTGCATTCCAAGCACAGCGCCATACATTGTATAGTGACAGTGATTGGTATGGCAACTTAGTATGTGGCTGAGCTGCAACTAAGCCATGTAACAAATGGATGGTGATGTCACATGGCCTAGGAAAAGGCCACAGCACTCACAGAGCTCCGGTCTCTTCTAACAGCTGATTGGCAGGGGTACTGGGTGTCTGACCCCTGATTATCAGATACTGATGACCTATCCAGAGGCTAGGTTATCAATTTAAATTCCAGGATAACCCCTTTAAAGAATTTTGGCATTCCCATAGAAAAGGTGGTAGGATCATATGAACTTGTGGATTAATATGGATAGATTGTTGTGGCCCTTCACTCATTGTTGAGGTCCCATTGGCAGGTCAAATAATACTTTAGCTGAAAATATCAGCTGTTGTAGCTATAATAGTAGCCATATTGCAAATCACCCATCTTTCCTGGGTACATACATAGGGGAAATAATTGACATCATTGTCCTGACATGGATCAAAATTTCAACCCCCTTCCAAACAGAACTACAATGCCTATAGAAATGTTCTAACCTTATGCACAAAACAAACAAGAATAGGACATGTTCTATTTTTTTGCGGGGCCGTGGAGTGGACCTGTAAATGGTCACATCTTTTGCAGCCCCATTGAATTAAACGGGTCCGCATCTGATCCCCAAAATATGTGGATCAGATGCAGACAGGCCTTAGTACAGTGTACGCTATAGGGAGAGTTTTTTTTCCTTTTACAAAGCTCTCTCATTCTAAAAGACTAAGAGGTGTAAATAAAGCTATTAGAGATGAGCGAATTTCTCAAAAATTCGATTCAGCCGGTTCGTCGAATTCTCCCAAAAGATTTGCTTCAATACAAATTTATTTGAGGCCAATCGCGTAAAAAAAAAAAAAAAAAGCTATTTCCAGGCTGCAGAGAGCCTTTATATGGGTATAGCACACTGTGCCTTTCAGTAACATGCATAGGGAGTCTGCTGTGGTAGTGAAATAATACTGTCAGTATGACATGCAGATGACTGGAGTCACTGCACACTTCTCTTATTTGGGCAGTCACGGGGCCAAAACTGACCAAATAACTCAAGTATGAACTCAGCCTTACAGGTCGATGTTAGCGCCCAGAGAAGGTGCACTTATTTTACACCGTCGGCAGCTGATTCCACATAGATGTCTACAGAACCTGTTCCATCAAACACTTATACAAGTAGAGCCCCCCCCCCGACAGAGTGGAGAGGGTGTCAGCAGTAAGTTTGTGTTAACGTCACTGATTATTTTGCCCTTCCTCTGATCCATCAGAACAATAACCCACAAAAAACGGATCCTGTCTGTGGAGCATCCGCTGTCACTCAGTCAGTATTTGCTCAATAATCCATCAGTATTGCTAATGCCATAAAAAACAGGAGTGGATCTAAAACAAAGGTTAATGGAATATTATATTTGGCTACCAAATCAGAAGCCAATTCTGATGTGACCATACAGGCCTTACAGCTGCTACACAGACAAAAAAAAAAAAAAAGAAGTATTTTAGTCTCTGTGTTTTAGTATTAAGTTAGTGTCTGCATCTTTTGTGTAAAAAAAAAAAAAAAGAAAAGAAAAAAGAAAAATAAGTTTTATAATCTTAGTTTTCTTTGTTTTGTGTAGTTTTTTCATCTTCTGTTAGTGAAAAAAACAAAAAAAACTCTTTTAGTCTCTGTGTTTTAGTATTTAGTTATTGTCTGTGTCTTTTGTGTAAAAATAAAAGAAGAAAAAACTTTTATAGTCTTAGTTTTTCTTTGTTTTGTGTAGTTTTTTCATCTTCTGTTAGTGAAAAAAATAAAAATTAAAAAAAAGTTATTTTTGTATATTTCATTTCATTTTTTCCCCATCGTCCCCACCCCAATAATGTTTGGTCAAATTCACTTTTTATTTGCTGTATATATTTTTTGGCGGGGATATATCAGCAGAATGAGTGCAGCGGGCCTTGCAAGCAGCTGTGGTCATGGTAGGGGTACTAGGGGAGTTAGTTCCAGTGCTGGACCGCTGTCAGCACAGGGTTGCTCCTTTAGCCACGGACAGGCAGGCGCAGGGGCGTCCGTCTGATCTGAGTTCTTTGGGTGTGGCAGCCGCACCATTAGTTCCCAAGACAACGAGGCAGTGGTGGCTCTTGTAACACATTCCATTGCCATGGAGTCCTCTGCCCCGGCTCCCAGCAGCAGCACCTGCAGAACTCCGCCTCCCAGCCAACCCCCAGCCCCCAAGAATCTACCTTGCTCCTATTTGACAACAGCGACATGGAGAGGGACGTCTTGGGGGAGGCAATGCAGGAGGCTGACTTACAGTTTAGTCCTCCTAATGGGCAGGACCTTTTGGAAGAGATGGAGGAGGAGGGGGTAATGCCTGTCAATACCCCTGTGACATCCCTTCCAACTGGTGTGAGTGGTGTCAGCCACACAACCCCTACTTATACCCAGGCATCAGCGATGGGACAGAGGAGCCCGGTCAGGGGCTCCACGTCTGCTGTTCCCCTTAGTCCACCACTGGTTGGCCCTGGGTCAGACATTATAGGGGATGAAGAGGAGGGTGACCCAGAATGGGTGCCACCTCCTTTGTCAGGTGACAGCAGCACCGATGAAGGTGGGCACCTGAGGCAAATGGTGCGCCAGGTCACCAGGGAGCCCAGTGTCAGGAGTTCCAATGGGAATGGCAGCAGGAGTAGGCAGCAGCAGCCAGCTCCACCTGTGCGCACTGAGCCCGAACAGGCGAAAGTCAGCACCAAACCATCTGTCAGGAGATCGGTGCAGAAGTTGCCTGTTTGGGCTTACTTCACCCTGGCAGCAGACATGTCACAATTGGCATCTGTCAGCTGTGCCATGCCAGGGTGAGGAGAGGGAGGTCCGTGGTTCAGCTGGGTACTACTGCCCTTACCCAGCACATGCAAGTCAACTACTGGTGGGAGTGGGAACAGATGCAGAGTGGTCGTAGCAGCGCCACCAGCAGTGTGCAGGGGACAGCAGCTCCTGCCACTGTACTGCAGCCACCCCAACCCCTTCCACCGATTCACCCCAACCCCTTCCACCCCAACGCCTTTGAACGCACCGCGCCCTAAGCCCCCGGGGACCGACGCATGCGTTCACTCAATGGGCTCCTGGCAAGGGTTATCGTCCAACATCTGCTACCCTTTAATCTTGTGGACAGGAATTCATTCAGGCAGATGTTGGAGCAGACCCAACCTAGATGGCGTGTCCCCAGCCGCCATTTCTTTGCCAAGACCGGGTTCCCTGCCCTACACCAGCACATTGTGCAGAATGTATCCCTGTCACTGGATCACTCTGTCAATGACAGGGTGCATCTGACAATGGATGCTTGGACCAGCAGACATGGGCAAGGACAATACATCAGTTTCACAGTCCATTGGGTGTCCCTCCGAGGCGCCGGGGAGGGATCAGCGGCATCCGAGTTTGCGGTGCCACCCCAGGGTGTCCAGGGGAAAACTGCTGCTCTCCCGCAAACCACTGTCTCAATGACTGCTGAGTCCCCCAGCAAGCGTCCCCGTAGCTACGCAAGTGTGAGGCACGTCCGCTGCCAGGCCATGCTCCAGCTTGTGAGCTTAGGGGAACTGAGACACACTGGACCTGAAGTGGCTGACACCCCACAGGTTAGAGGCAGGTATGGTTGTCTGTGACAACAGCAGCAACCTACTCGCCACCATCCATGCTGGCAGTCTTACCCAACTGCCCTGTATGGCAAATGTCCTCAACCTTGTGGTACATATCTTTGTGCGTTGGTGGCATGGAGGGAAATAGGGTTGAGACACTTCTCTATATAGTGCCTGCCATAAGCGTATTGGCGTCTCTTACATGACGTCAATCGCATGCGCCAGTGCGTCACTGGGATGCAAGACGCTTGAGAAAGAGGGAAGGGAAACTGGGCATGCGCAGGACGTGTGACGCACTAGTCACCTGATCGCATCAGTGAGCGCACTTGTATAGCAGATGCCTCCGGGACTAGTGCGCATGCGCCAAGGTATGACGATTTAGTCAGATGATCGGATCATGTTGGTCATGTGATAAGAGAGAGGTCAGTCCTCCGAAATACCCAGTACAATGTTCATATCATCACGCTGATAGTTACTCCGGGTACAGTATATATGTTATATAATGATAACACAACATTGAATATATCGAATCATTAGTCACAGGATTAGATTCAGACAGGCAATACATATCAGAGGTTAATAGGATTATAATATCAGTAGTAAGTATCAAGCCATACCTGCCCCTGTGAGTCAACGAGTCTAAATTAAAGGACACAAAATATAAAAAAGAAAAAAATATAAGTATAATGATAGGGTATTCATGAACAACTAGTATATTGAAATTATTGTATTTACATTCAAAGAACCAAGTTATAATAGTAAATCGAATTCTCGATTCAGCCCATGTGGTGATAATGTTCTAAGCTCATAGATCCAGAAGGACTCCTTTCTCTGTAATATAAGTTTACGATTACCTCCCCTTCTTGGTATAGGGACATGATCTATGACCTGAAATCGAAGTTGGCTAATCCTATGCAGCATCTGAAGAAAATGATGTGGTATCGGAAGTTCTGATTTGTTGCATCTGATATCCGATTTGTGTTTACAAATCCGATCTCGTATACATTGAGAGGTTTCACCTATATATGCCAGGCCACAGGGACACTTAATCATATAGACGACAAAAGAGGATGTGCAGGTATAAAAGCCTCTAATATTAGTTTTCCCTGAGTGGGGATGTGTAAAGGTATTAACATGGGTACACTGGGCACAGTTTAATCATGGGAATGTACCATTTTTAGAAGGAGCTAAGGTGGTCTGGACAAATCTAGGTGTATATGTACCAATATCAGCATGAACTAGAGCATCCCTCAAGTTCCGTGGGCGTTTATAGCACATTCTTATCTGGTGCCCAAATTCAGGGATATTAGGATAGAATTTATTTAATAGGGGCCAATGCTTCCGAATAATCTGGTGTATTTTAGGCACAAAAAGGTGGTACGTAGTAATAAACGGAAGATGTGGGGGCGATGGAGATTTGGTAGATATTGTTGAGGTACCACTGATTTTATCTAGTTCTGTGTTGAGAAGTGATCTAGAATATCCACGTTCTGCAAATCTGTCAGACATTTCCTGTAGGCAATTTTTTTTAGCATTTGGGTCACTCATGATTCGGTTGACTCTAGTGAATTGTGACCTAGGCAACAAATTTTTAGTATTTCGAGGATGATTGCTATAATACAAAAGGAGAGTGTTCTTGTCAGTCAGCTTTTTGTATAGATCTATGGAAAGTTTGCCATCAGCATTTTTAAATATCAGGGTGTCCAAAAAGTGAATCGTAGAATCACTGACAGTCACAGTAAATTGTAAACCTGGTGTAATATTGTTGAAATATTGAAAAAAATTGTCAAACGAATCACGAGTGCCTGACCAAATTAAGAAAATTTCGTCAATAAAACGACACCATATAGTGCAAAAACCTGATTAGAATGTACGTGGGTCTTCTCAAAGTCTGCCATATAGGCATTAGCATATGGGGGGGCTACATTGGCCCCCATTGCTGTACCTTTTACGTTGTATATAGTAGTGATCCCCAAACATGAAATAAATCCATTGTAGTACCAGTAGATCAATGCAAAAGGCCTGTTGTTGTGTAGAAAGTGAGGAACATGTCAAGATGTTAGATACAGGCTGTATGCCACCATCATGTGATATGGAGGTATTCAAGCTGCACACATCCAGAGTCACCAGAAGAGCATCATCCGGAATATTGTCCAAAGTAGAAATAATATTTAGGAAATGGGTAGTATCTAATAAAAAAGAATCCGTTTTCTGAATTAATGGGGTGAGAATCTTTTCTAAATAAATAGATAAGGGGGATAATAATGAATTGGTGGAGGCTACTATAGGACGGCCAGGAGGATTGTCAATATTTTTGTGTATTTTCGGCAGCGTATAGAAAACGGGCATAATCGGATGTTCACTATGTAGAAAATTGTATGTGGCTTTATCTATGATACCCTGATGAAAAGCAGAATCTAGGAATGTATTAATTTCTTGTTGTTTTTTATACATCAGATTTGATGGAATTAATTCGTAAGTCTCTTTGTCAGCCAATTGAGTTTCTATTTCTTGAACATAGTATTTAGTGTCCATGACAACTATTGCCCCGCCCTTATTGGCGGATTTGATTGTAATGCTATTATCTTGCATCAGAGTTTTAAGGGCTGAGGTTTCTATGTTAGATAAGTTGTGGGATATAGGGTACTTGCCACGTTTCTGTGAGTCAAGTGCTGTCCGAATTTCCGTATCAATTAAATCAATGAATGCCTCAATGCTATGGTAATATTTTGGAGGCAGGAAGTTGCTTCTGGATCTAAGGCCTAGTTGAGTAATAGACAAATTATCAGAAACAGTCGGTCTATCTAAAGTGTTAGAGGACAGGAAATGGGCTTTGAGGCGTAATGAACGATAAAATGTATGCAGGTCCTGTGTCAGGTTATACTTATGTAAGGGTGCTAGAGGACAAAAGGATAGTCCCTTAGACAGGACCATTATCTCAGCAGGTGACAATGTCCTAGATGAAATGTTAATCACTAAGTCCCTACCTGGGATCTGGTCTGCATAGGAAATGTTTCTGGTACTGCTGGTGTGGCGTCCCCTGCGTATCCTTGTTGTTTTCGTCTGGAGCGGTTGCCTCGCCGGTTGAAAAAACGTTGTGGTCTGCGGTATGATGATCTCTCGCTGCCAGATGAAGAAGACGCATAGTCCGCATAAGAGTATTGCCCATAGGTATTTGTTTCTTGCCATTGCCATCTGTACACTCTATTAATTTGATAGTCTTCAGTATCACAAATATATTTGGTTCTTTTGGTCTGCTCGATATATTTACAATGATCTTCAAGGGTTTTGTTGGTTTTAGTTTTAAGGTCAATACAGTCCTGGGAAGGGATAATTGCTGTGAGTTGCTGCCTGTCCATTAACCTTATCAGTGCTGCAGCCTGGTCATCAGCCTCAGTAGATGGAGAATGTTTAGGTGGGGGGAGGGTTTAGTGCTGTTGACTCTGGCAATTCTGTTTTATGATTTTTTTTTTTATTCTGTGTGTTGATACATCGCAATACCAAATTTATATACTTTAATGTTATATACCAAATTTATATACTTTAATCTCAAAATTGTCTAAGAGCTCTTGGATAGCTTGGGGGACCAGCACCTAAATCTTTATCATTAGGGTGACAAAATTATAATTATTTTTTATTGCTAGCTAATTCTTCTCTAACTGTTTACGAAGGCTGTATAAAAATGTACGGCTTTATAATATTTTTTTATTTTTACATTTAAAAAAAAATTAATTTTATTGCTAGCTAACTGCTTAGGAAGGCTGTATAAAAATGTACTCTCTTATTGTTCTAATATATATTTAATAACCCATCTATGCTGTTTTGTTATGTACACTAATTTGCATAAATATGCATATTAGCCTACTTTCAATTATGAACAGCGCCATCTATTGGATACATAGTCTTATGTCCTACAGTCTGCAGACTATTATGAATTTCCACATGGACGGCGCCATCTATTGGATCCATAGTCTAATGTCCTACAGTCTGCAAACTATTATCAATTTCCACATGGACAGCATCATCTATTGGATACATAGTCTTATGTCCTACAGTCTGCAGACTATTATCATTTTCCTCATGGACAGCGCCATCTATTGGATACATAGTCTTATGTCCTACAGTCTGCAGACTATTATAATTTTCCTCATGGACAGCGCCATCTATTGGATACATAGTCTTATGTCCTACAGTCTGCAGACTATTATCATTTTCCTCATGGACAGCGCCATTTATTGGATACATAGTCTTATGTCCTGTAGAGATGGAAAGTTTGAATCTTCGGTTCATTCGCTGAGCTAACCGAAGCTTAGGTTGCGCAATGCGCATGCGCGGAAGCTTCGATTCACTTGCTGACTCGGCTCTTGGTCTGAGTCAGAAAGTTTAGTCTTTAAAACCCTGTGTGTAAGGGTCCATTCACACGTCCGTGGTGTGTTGCGGACCCGCAAATTGCTGGTCTGCAACACACCCGACCGGCACCCGCTATAGAAATGCCTACTCTTGTCCGCAGTTGCGGACAAGAATAGGACATGTTCTATCTTTTGCCGAGCTGCGGACCGGAAGATCAGGGCCGCGCTCTGCAAATGCGGAAGCGGAGAGCACATAATGTGCTCTCCGCTTCACGTTCGGGCCCATAGAGAATGAATGGGTCCGCACCCGTTCCGCAAAATTGTGGAACGGGTGCGGACCATTTTGCGGACTTGTGAATGGAGCCTAAATGTGTAATTATCTACCCCACTGTAGGGGAAAAAAAACAAGCATCCAGGGGGGGTGAATTTAACACTGGGGTAAATATAATTAAAATGGAGGATTAAATGTGTAAATGTATTTAAAAAAAATACATCTCTTTCAATAGTTATATAGCTACTGAATGAGACAGAAGAAGGGATGCCTTTAACATATATCTCCTTGAGAAGACAATTTGACCCTAAAGGGTTAATTCAACCTGTAATCTAGACTGTGTGTCCTGTCACTTCTCTTATCTCTCTGCTGCCTGTCCCTTAACCTTATCAGTGCTTGCAGCCTGGTCATCAGCCTCAGTGTAAACTGTTCCAGTGACTCATGATTCTTTTAATATGTCTCAGGCTGCCACTGTGAGCAACATCAACCTCCAACATTGTCCATCTATTGTTCTCAAGCTGTGATGGAAGAAAGGAGAAGCACTACGCCCTTAGTTATCTTTGTTTTGTTTTTCCTTTGGAGAATGTTTAGGTGGGGGAAGGGTTTAGTGCTGGTGACTCTAGCAATTCTGTTTAATGATTTATTTTTTCATTCTGTGTGTTGATACATCGTGATACTAAATTTATATACTTTAATGTTTCACTACTCTTTCATCATAAAATCTGTTTTGTGCTGAATAAATTTGTATTTTGAATAGCCATAGACTAAATAGATGACATCCTGATGCAAACTGGACAGATTTCTTTCCATTTAGAATACATTGGGATATGCCTGATCAGTTATTTTCCAGCATAGAGCCTCCAGAGTCCATGTGACATAGGCCAAAACGCAGGGATGCATGTCCTCGTGACAGCAGAGTCCATGTGACATAGGCCAAAACAAGGAGATGCATGTCCACGTGACACCAGAGTCTATGTCAGCCTGAGACATATTAAACTAGCTCTCAATCCAAAAGAAGAAAGCCAGTAAGTCTCAATATTACTCTATTTCGGATTTCTAGGGGTGCACCAGTCGTTACCATTAGGGTGAATTTTTTTTTTTTACGCTAGCTAACTCCTCTTTCACTGCTTAAGAGGGCTGCATAAAAATGTTCTGTTTTCTAATTGTCTGAATACAGTAAATTCAAATAACCTTTCTATAATGTTTTGTCAAGTAAGCTCATTTGCATAAATATGGACAAGATGAATAAGTCTGTACACTCATTAGATTCTTTGAGTTAAAAGAATCGTGAGTCACTCAAACAGTTTACACTGAGGCTGATGACCAGGCTGCAGCAGTGATGAGGTTAAGGGACAGGCAGCAGTCAGCAGAGAGATAAGAGAAGTGACAGGACACACAGTTTAGATTACAGGTTGAATTAACCCTTTAGGGTCAAATTGTCTTCTCAAGGAAATATATGTTAAAGGCATCCCTTCTTCTGTCTCATTCAGTAGCTATATAACTATTGAAAGAGATGTATTTTTTTTAAATACATTTACACATTTAATCCTCCATTTTAATTATATTTACCCCAGTGTTAAATCCCCCCCCCCTCCCCCCCCGGATGCTTGTTTTTTTTCCTCTACAGTGGGGTAGATAATTACGTTATGCTCCATTCACACATCCGCAAAAGGGTCCGCACCCGTTCCGCAATTTTGCGGAACGGGTGCGGACCCATTCATTTTCTATGGGCCCGGACGTGAAGCGGAGAGCACATTATGTGCTCTCCGCTTCCGCATTTGCGGAGCACGGCCCCTTACTTCCGGTCCGCAGTTCGGCAAAAGATAGAATATGTCCTATTCTTGTCCTGCAACTGTGGACAAGAATAGGCATTTCTATAGCGGGTGCCGGCCGGGTGTGTTGCGGACCCGCAATTTGCAGGTCCGCAACACACCGTAGACGTGTGAATGGACCCTTACTCACAGGGTTTTAAAGAATAAACTTCCTGACCAGAAGCTGAGTCAGCAAGTGGATCGAAGCTTCTGCGCATGCGCATTGCGCAACCTAAGCTTCGGTTTACTTGCTACTTGTTAGCTCAGCGAATGAGCCAAAGATTCGATTAATGAATCGAAGATCCGAACTTCCCATCTCTACAGGACATAAGACTATGTATCCAATAGATGGCGCTGTCCATGAGGAAAATGATAATAGTCTGCAGACTGTAGGGCATAAGACTATGGATCCAATAGATGGCGCTGTCCATGTGGAAATTGATAATAGTTTGTAGACTGTAGGACATAAGACTATGCATCCAATAGATGGCGCTGTCCATGAGGAAAATGATAATAGTCTGCAGACTGTAGGACATAAGACTATGTATCCAATAGATGGCGCTGTCCATGAGGAAAATGATAATAGTCTGCAGATTGTAGGGCATAAGACTATGTATCCAATAGATGGCGCTGTTTGCAAATTAGTTTACATAACAAAACAGCATAGATGGGTTATTAAATATATATTAGAACAATAAGAGAGACATAAATTTTTATACAGCCTTCCTAAGCAGTTAGCTAGCAATAAAAAAATAAATAAAAAAAAATGTAAAAATAAAAAAAAATTATAATTTTGTCACCCTAATGATAAAGATTTAGGTGCTTTGTCCCCCAAGCTATCCAAAAGCTCTTAGACAATTTTGAGATTTACTGACTCTCAGTTAGATGAGAGATGGTTTTAAATATCTCATAGTGTACTAGGCTGTCATTGTAAGGTCTCCCAGTTACCTGTTTTATGACTAGGTGCTGGCTTGCATTATACTTGGCTTTTGGCATATAGCCTGTGTGTTTATTTGTTTTGTGAGTTAATAATGTTTTTAAATAAAACAATTTGAAAGTATAAAATAATAGTATTTAACTCTTAAAAAATCCTTTAAGATATAATTTAATATATTTAAAAGAGGTAGATGTAATTTAGTTAAAACAGTTACTGTGGTTTTAATTAAGATTGGATAATGCTGCCATCCACTGCTTTGTTATGAATTGCAGGTTAGAATCGCAATTCGTTTCTTTCCTTATGAGAAAAAAGGGATCGCTAACGTTGCTACATCTGTAGGCCGGTAAGTTTAACATCTGTTGTGGGTAAATTGATTACCCGCGATTCGTTTGACAATTTTTTTTAATATCTCAACAATATTACACCAGGTTTACAATTTACTGTGACTGTCAGTGACTATACGATTCACTTTTTGGACACCCTGTTAATTAAAAATGCTGATGGCAAACTTTCCATAGATCTATACAAAAAGCCGACTGACAGGAACACTCTCCTTTCGTATTCTAGCAATCATCCTCGAAATACTAAACATTCGTTGCCTAGGTCACAATCGTGAGTGACCCAAATACAAAAAATAAATAAATGTAAAAAAAAAATTGCCTACAGGAAATGTCTGACAGATTTTCAGAACGTGGATATCAACACAGAACTATATAAAATCAGTGGTACCTCAACAATATCTACCAAATCTCCATCGCCCCCACGTCTTCCGTTTATTACTACGTACCACCCTTTTGTACCTAAAATACACCAGATTATTCGGAAGCATTGGCCCCTATTAAATAAATTCTATCCTAATATCCCTGAATTTGGGCACCCGATAAGAATGTGCTATAAACGCCCACGGAACTTGAGGGATGCTCTAGTTCATGCTGATATTGGTACATATACACCTAGATTTGTCCAGACCACCTTAGCTCCTTCTAAAAATGGTACATTCCCATGATTAAACTGTGCCCAGTGTACCCATGTTAATACCTTTACACATCCCCACTCAGGGAAAACTAATATTAGAGGCTTTTATACCTGCACATCCTCTTTTGTCGTTTATATGATTAAGTGTCCCTGTGGCCTGGCTTATATAGGTGAAACCTCTCAATGTATATGAGATCGGATTTGTAAACACAAATCGGATATCAGATGCAACAAATCAGAACTTCCGATACCACATCATTTTCTTCAGATGCTGCATAGGATTAGCCAACTTCAATTTCAGGTCATAGATCATGTCCCTATACCAAGAAGGGGAGGTAATCGTAAACTTATATTACAGAGAAAGGAGTCCTTCTGGATCTATGAGCTTAGAACATTATCACCACATGGGCTGAATCGAGAATTCGATTTACTATTATAACTTGGTTCTTTGAATGCAAATACATTTTATATTTTGTGTCCTTTAATTTAGACTCGTTGACTCACAGGGGCAGGTATGGCTTGATACTTACTACTGATATTATAATCCTATTAACCTCTGATATGTATTGCCTGTCTGAATCTAATCCTGTGACTAATGATTTGATATATTCAATGTTGTGTTCTCTGTTAATAATCATTATATAACATATATACTATACCCGGAGTAACTATCAGCGTGATTATATGAATATTGTACTGGGTATTTCGGAGGACTGACCTCTCTCTTATCACATGACCAACATGATCCGATGATCTGACTACATCGTCATACCTTGGCGCATGCGCACTAGTCCCGGAGGCATCTGCTATACAAGTGCGCTCACTGATCCGATCAGGTGACTAGTGCGTCACACGTCCTGCGCATGCCCAGTTTCCCTTCCTCTTTCTCAAGCGTCTTGCGTCCCAGTGACGCACTGGCGCATGCGATTGACGTCATGTAAGAGACGCCAATACGCTTATGGCAGGCACTATATAGAGAAGTGTCTCAACCCTATTTACCTCCATGCCACCAACGCACAAACATTTCTCTCCAGCACAAGGTATGTCCAATCTAACAGCAGTGTATAATTTGTCTATCATGCTTGCGGTCAGTCCTCCTATGCTTTTATTAATACTCCATCTTTCTTCTAGATCTAATATTAGACATGTCACTGTCCACTCTTTATTGTTCTACTTTCTACTGTGCATCGAGGAGTGAATAGTTAGCTTAAACTATGTACTTGTTTGTATTGTCTTAGGCCGTGATCAAGGTCCCAGGCGGACTGAAACTGTTGGCCCTGAATTCAACATTGTAAAAATTGGTGGTGGCTAATATTGAATTTTAAAATACAATTTTTGTGCAAACTACTTACGAGTGCCGTGGAATATTATTTCTTTATATATTGGCCTGACAGCCCCTTCACAAAGCACCCCCTATTGGACCAAAGCGGAAGTGCCATTCAGTATATATTTATTATAACTTTAAAACTACATTGCGGCGCGGTGGGGGTTAATAGGAACAGGATGTCTGCTGAAATTATTCGGCGGACATCCTGTCACAACGGCGGGGGGTGGGTCATGTGACCCACCCCTGTATCGGCGTTCGCAGCAAACCGCAGGTCAATTCAGACCTGCGGCTTGCGGCTTTACCTGCGGTTTGCGGCGGCGATCGTCGGTTCCATCGGGTCCCCATGCGGCTGTAGGGGGGACCCGATGGCATGGAAGGCAGCGCAATGCCTAAGGAAGGCATTGCGCTGCCTTCCGGTGACGAGCCTGTGAGATCCAGCCCCCGGGATCTCACAGGCCGGAAGCTGTATGAGCAATACACACAGTATTACTCATACAGCCAATGCATTCCAATACAGAAGTATTGGAATGCATTGTAAAGGATTAGACCCCCAAAACTACATGTCCCAAAGTGGGACAAAAAATAAAGTGAAAAAAAGTTTAAAAAATTACGTTTCACCCCCAAAAATGAAAAGTTTCAAGTAAGAATAAACAAAAACGTAATTTTCCCCAAATAAAGTAAAAAAAAATTGGTAAAAAATGGGGGAAAAGAAGTATACATATTAGGTATCGCCGCATCCGTATTGACCGGCACTATAATCATATCACATGACCTAACCACTCAGATAAACTAAAATAAAATCTGTGCTAAATAAACCATTTTTTGTCACCTTACATCACAAAAAGTACAACAGCAAGCGATCAAAAAGGTGTTTGCCCACCAAAATAGTACCAATCTAACCGTCACCTCATCCCGCAAAGAATAAGCCCCTATTTGAGACAATCGCCCAAAAAATAAAGAAAACTATGGCTCAGAATATGGAGACACTAAAACATCATAAATTTTTTTTTTTAAAGCTGTAATTGTGTAAAACTTACATTAAAAAAAGTATACATATTAGGTATCGCCGCGCCCGTGCTGTGCTAAATAAATCATTTTTTGTCACCTTACATCACAAAAAGTGTAATAGCAAGCGATCAAAAAGTCACACACACCCTAAAATAGTGCCATTAAAACCGTCATCTCATCCCGCAAAAATCATACCCTACCCAAGGTTTACGCCCAAAAACTGAAAAAACTATGGCTCGCAGACTATGGAAACACTAAAACATGATTGTTTTTTTTGGTTCAAAAATGAAATCATTGTGTAAAACTTACATAAATAAAAAAAATGGATATATATTAGGTATCTCCGCATCCATGACAACCTGGTCTATAAAAATATCACATAATCTAACCTGTCAGATGAATGTTGTAAATAACAAAAAATAAAAACTGTGCCAAAACAGCTATTTCTTGTTACCTTGCCTCACAAAAAGTGTAATATAGAGCAACCAAAAATCATATGTACCCTAAACTAGTACCAACAATACTGCCACCCTATACTGTAGTTTCTAAAATGGAGTCACTTTTTTGTAGTTTCTACTCTAGGGGTGCATCAGGGGGGCTTCAAATGGGACATGGTGTAAAAAAAAAAAGTCCAGCAAAATCTCCCTTCCAAAAAACGTATGGCATTCCTTTCCTTCTGCGCCCTGCCGTGTGCCCGTACAGCAGTTTACAACCACATATGGGGTGTTTCTGTAAACTACAGAATCAGGGCCACAAATATTGAGTTTTGTTTGACTGTTAACCCTTGCTTTGTTACTGGGAAACATGGATTAAAATGGAAAATTTGCCCAAAAATTCAAATTCTGAAATTTCATTTCCATTTGCCAATAATTATTGTGGAACACCTAAAGGGTTAACGATGTTTGTAAAATCAGTTTTGAATACCTTGATGGGTGTAGTTTCTTAGATGGAGTCACTTTTATGGAGTTTCTACTCTAGGAGTGCATCAGGGGGGCTTCAAATGGGACATGGTGTAAAAAAAACCTGTCCAGCAAAACCTGCCTTCCAAAAACTGTACAGCATTCCTTTCCTTCTGTGCCCTGCCGTCTCCCCGTACAGCGTTTTACGAACACATATGGGGTGTTTCTGTAAACTACAGAATCAGGGCCATAAATATTGAGTTTGGTTTGGCTGTTAACCCTTGCTTTGTAACTGGAAAAAAAATTATAAAAATTTAAAATCTGCCAAAAAAGTGAAATTTTTAAATTGTATCTCTATTTTCCATTAATTCTTGTGGAAAACCTAAAGGGTTAGCGATGTTTGTAAAATCAGTTTTGAATACATTGAGGGGTGTAGTTTCTTAGATGGTGGTCACACTTATGGAGTTTCTACTCTAGGGGTGCATCAGGGGGGCTTCAAATGGGACATGGTGTAACAAAAAACAGTCCAGCAAAACCCGCCTTCCAAAAACCGTATGGCATTCTTTTCCTTATGTGCCCTGCCGTGTGCCTGTACAGCGGTTTACGACCACATTTGGGGTGTTTCTGTAAACTACAGAATCAGGGACATAAATATTGACTTTGGTTTGGCTGTTAACCCTTACTTTGTAACTGGCAAAAAAATATTAAAATGGAAAATCTGCCCAAAAAGTGAAATTTTGAAATTGTATCTCTATTTTCCAGTAATTATTGTGGAACACCTAAAGGGTTGACAACGTTTGTAAAAATCAGTTTTGAATACCTTGAGGGGTGTAGTTTATAGAATGGGGTGATTTTTAGGTGGTTTCTATTATGTAAGCCTCGCAAAGTGACTTCAGACTTGAACTGGTCCCTAAAAATTGGGTTTTTGAAAAATTTCTGAAATATTTCAAGATTTGCTTCTAAACTTCTAAGCCTTGTAACATCCCTAAAAAATAAAATATTCCCAAAATTATCCAAACATATATGGGGAATCTAAAGTAATAACTATTTTTGGGGGTATTACTATGTATTATAGAAGTAGAGAAATTGAAACTTGGAAATTTGCAATTTTTTTAAAAATTTTTTTACAAATTTTGTATTTTTTTTTATAAATAAAATTGATAATTTTTTATCTTCATTTTACCAGTGACATTAAGTGCAACATGTGACGAAAAAACAATCTCAGAAAGGCCTGTATAAGTCAAATGGTTTTAAAATTATCAGCACTTAAAGTGACTCTGGTCAGATTTGTAAAAAATCGCCAAGTCCTTAACCACCTCCGGACCGCCTAACGCAGATGTGCGTTCCGGAGGTGGCAGCTCTGTGCAGAGTCACGCATATATGCGTCATCTCGCGAGAGCCGGGATTTCCTGTGAACGCGCGCACACAGGCGCGAGCGCTCACAGGAACGGAAGGTAAGCGAGTGGATCTCCAGCCTGCCAGCGGCGATCGCTCGCTGGCAGGCTGGAGATGTGATTTTTTTAACCCCTAACAGGTATATTAGACGCTGTTTTGATGACAGCGTCTAATATACCTGCTACCTGGTCCTCTGGTGGTCCCTTTTGTTTGGATCGACCACCAGAGGACACAGGTAGCTGTGTAAAGTACCACAAAACACTACACCCCCCCTGTCACTTGATAACCCCTTATGAACCACTAATCACCCTTGATCACCCCATATAGACTCCCTGATCACCCCCCTGTCATTGATCACCCCCCTGTAAGGCTCCATTCAGAGGTCCGTATGATTTTTACGGATCCACTGATACATGGATCGGATCCGCAAAACACATGCGGACATCTGAATGGAGCCTTACAGGGGGGTGATTAATGACAGAGGGGTGATCACCCATATAGACTCCCTGATCACTTCCGTCATTGATCACCCCCCTGTAAGGCTCCATTCAGACGTCCGTATGATTTTTACGGATCCACTGATACATGGATCGGATCCGCAAAACACATGCGGACGTCTGAATGGAGCCTTACAGGGGGGTGATCAATGACAGAGGGGTGATCACCCATATAGACTCCCTGATCACCTCCGTCATTGATCACCCCCCTGTAAGGCTCCATTCAGACGTCCGTATGATTTTTACGGATCCACTGATACATGGATCGGATCCGCAAAACACATGCGGACGTCTGAATGGAGCCTTACAGGGGGGTGATCAATGACAGAGGGGTGATCACCCATATAGACTCCCTGATCACCTCCGTCATTGATCACCCCCCTGTAAGGCCCCATTCAGACGTCCGCATGTGTTTTGCAGATCCGATCCATGTATCCGTGGATCCGTAAAAAATCATACGGACGTCTGAATGGAGCCTTACAGGGGGGTGATCAATGACAGGGGGGGTGATCAATGACAGGGGGTGATCACCCCATATAGACTCCCTGATCACCCCCCTGTCATTGATCACCCCCCTGTCATTGATCACCCCCCTGTAAGGCTCCATTCAGACGTCCGTATGCGTTTTGTGGATCCGATCCATGTATCCGTGGATCCGTTAAAAATCATACGGACGTCTGAATGGAGCCTTACAGGGGGGTGATCAATGACAGGGGGGTGATCAATGACAGGGGGTGATCACCCCATATAGACTCCCTGATCACCCCCCTGTCATTGATCACCCCCTGTAAGGCTCCATTCAGACATTTTTTTGGGCACAGGTTAGCGGAAAATTTTTGTTTGTTTTTGTTTTTTCTTACTAAGTCTCATATTCCACTAACTTGTGTCAAAAAATAAAATCTCACATGAACTCACCATACCCCTCACGGAATCCAAATGCGTAAAATTTTTTAGACATTTATATTCCAGACTTCTTCTCACTCTTTAGGGCCCCTAAAATGCCAGGGCAGTATAAATACCCCACATGTGACCCCATTTCGGAAAGAAGATACCCCAAGGTATCTCACAATTTTTAAAGCCGTATTGCATAATATTCTTGTGTTGGTTGAGTAGTGTTTTGTTGGCACCATATAGTGGTGAATTCTGGGTACTGCATATCATTTTATATTATTGAAATTTACATGAATTCATTTTTTATTGTATTTTTAACTATTGTATAATAAACCATTTATATTTTTGCATAGACGTTTGTACCCTGTTTTACTGATTGCACAAAATAATCAGGTTCTCGATTGAACTCTTTTTGAGATGTTTATGTCCATCTCGCGGGTCAATATCGTTTGCACAATTTTTCTTTTGATCCATTAATTTTTTTTTTATATTTATGTAAAGCATTTGCTTTATATACCCGACAGGAGAGTGCCTTGGTGGAGCAAGAAGAGGCAACAATGCTCTACCAGGGCCAGGTCCAGGAAGAGGAGGAGGAGGAAGAATTTGTTGACGTCCAGGACTCTGGGCTTGGTCAGGAAGGAGAGCCGATGCTGGGGGCACCGTTATTCGGGGGGTGGGGCATCTCCCATCGGTAGCAGCAGCAACAGCTGCAGGAGGACCAAGAGGTCATGGTGGCCATGAAGAGTCACTGCTGGCTGTCTTCTTCCCCATGGCTGCCCACATGTTGCGATGCCTTAGGAGGGACCCCCGGATCAGGAAAATTAAGGAGAAGAATGATTATTGGGTGGCCACCCTTTTAGACCCTCACTACAAGGGGAAAGTGGAGCAGTTCATCCCAGCCAGCCAGAAGCAGGCCCGGATGGATCAACTGCAGGCCTGTCTGATCAACCGGCTGGAGCAGGCAAACTGTCGGCCTCACACTCCAGTTCTCCCCGCCCATCTTACCCAGCAGGTGGCTGGCCCCAGCAGCACCAGCTGAGCAGGTGACCTTATGGGTGAGATGAGGTTGTTCTACCAGTCTGCACGACCCAGTACCAGCAGCAGCAGCAGTCACCACCAGCGACTACGTGGGGTCCGTTGGTGCTTCCGACAGCATGAGCACCCATGACCCCATGGAGTACTGGGTTGCCAGGCTGGACACCTGCCGTGAGCTCGCTCAGTATGCGCTGGAGTTACTGTCTTGCCCCCCCTCCAGCGTACTGTCTGAGTAGACATTCAGCGTGGCAGGTGGGGTGGTCACCGACAAGCGGACCCGTCTGTCCACTGACTCCATGGACAGATTGACATTCATCAAAATGAATGAGTTTTGAATTGGCAGTGACCTCCAAAAATCCATAGTTGAAAAAAAAAAAATTTACATATTTATTGAGGTTTTTAATTATTTATTTATATATTTATTTAATGATGAATTTGCTAATGTATTTTTTGATGTACCGTATTTTTTGCCCTATATGACGCATTCCCCCCCCCCCCCAAAAGTGGGGAAAAATTGCACTGCGTCTTATGGGGCGAATGCTGCAATTTTACTGCTGCACAGCGATGCCGGCATGTGTATCAGCGGGAGGGAGGAGGGACTGGGGGCTGGCATCTTGTTTTGTAATGGCAGCGGGGCCCGATGCAGTCACTGTATTCTACTACACCATGCCCCGCTCACTGTAGTAATCATATAGGCAATGTTAAACTGTAAATTCATTCATCCAGGTTGTAGTACGGTACTTACTACTAACTTCCATAGCAGGCAGGAGTCCGGGGCGGGAGGTGGCAGCGTAACTCACTACGTCACGTGTCTGCTCCGCCCACTTTATGAATGCGGCGCAGGCGCATAATGTAGTGAGTTACACTACAGCCTCCCGCCCGCTCGCCCGGCCTTTTGCATGCTATGGAAGTTAGTAGTAAGTACCGTACTACAACCTGGATGAATTTACAGTTTAACATTGCCTATATGATTACTACAGTGAGAGGGGTCCGGTGTAGCAGAATACAGTGACTGCACCGGGCCCCGCTGCCATTACAAAACAAGATGCCGGCCCCAGTCCCTGTATTGGGGGTCATTCGCTACACAGGGACAGTGTTATGGGGGGATCTGTGGATGACACATAGCAAAAGATGACACATATTATTATTTATTTTCCTCCTCAAAAAACTAGTGCATCTTATTTATTTACTGATATAGTATTTATGTTGTATTTATGTTGTAATGTATTTATATATTTGTATATTTATAAAATTATTTTAATAATGTAATTCTAGATTAATTGATTTATTGAGGGTAACATTTTGTAATATATGTATGTATTTATTGTTATATTTCTATTTAAATTAATTATTTTAATCATGCATTTGGATAATAATATATTCATTTAATGAAATTTATAAGTTTTGGTATCTTTAATTTTTTATTTATTTCTTGACATATTTATGTAATTGGTGTAATCATGTATATGTAGATTTATTTAATTACTTATTGAATGTTATTTTATGTATTTATGTATCAATTACTTTCTATATTGATTATTTTTTATCTATCATGTATTTACATGACTTTTTTTAATTTTATTTTATTTTAACTAACAGTCAATATTACATGGCAAGTGAACTTGAGAACATTGTCTTTTTAATTTACATTACTCTATTCAATTGATTAATTTTTTAAGCCGTAGTATAGTGTACCTTATAGTCCGCTGTAATCTCAGGACACTGCGCTCGATAAACCATACTGGAAAATAGATCTCTCAGATACCAATTGGCACACAGTACTCAGTTTCCATATCAGGCACATCTAGTCTGTAACAGAACACTGCGGTAACGTGGCCAGCCTCACCGTGTGCTGATTCCTTCAAGCCACAGGGCAGTAGAAGTGGGGGGTTCAGCAGCAGCTCTCTTATCCTCCTTTTGTCTGTGAGGAGGCATGTGTACCGCCACTCACCCCACCCATACACGATCAGCGCTGAACACACTCTGGGCTAAGGACATCGGAACCACTCAGCAATCCTCTGCCTGTCAGAGCCCAGAAGCCAGTGAAGAACTTGCTTGCCTTGGCCCGGGTGTGGAAGTGTCCCTGGCTCTGCCGCCCGGGTCATTTCCCCTTCCCCTCGGTCCTGACTCTGTCACGGTCCCTGGCTACTGGCGGGGTCCTCGACAGCTGCCTCCAGTGTGCAGTGTTCATCTATCGCAGGTTATGCTGCAGAATAAGCCTTTATCTGCAATGCTTGGCTACACATGGGGAGTAGTTTCATACAGCCCGAAGCATACTTCATCAGGAAGGGGCTGACAGGCACAGGGGAGCACCTACAATGTCATCCAGCGCAGCAGAGTTTGGAGTATGTTTGGACGGCACCATGTGTTTTGCAGTGACATCAAACAGCCGGTAAACTTAACCTACATAACAAATGTATCTGTGCTTCATCCTTGTGAACTTGACATATAAAATCAGATCCTGTAGGTTTGAAAAAATATATAGTGATCCAGTCCTCTACAATGCTGATATCTTGAGTGGGAGAAAATTTCAGGTCTTCCGTGGAGAGATGAGGTATATAGATATGTTAGAGCAGGATGGAGCACATGTGTGAGATATAGCACTCCTCGTGCCTGCTTGACGCTAACTACGTTGAGCTCACGAGCCACGGTATGGTCCCTGGTTACCAAAACGTGACGTTATGCCCTCCTGGAGGAGCATGTAAGGTCAGTTTGGTACAGTTCACACAGCCACCTCCTGTCCACATGGGCACAGAGAGACAACAAGCTGAGAGAGCACACAGTGAAACAGTTCGTTCTCAGCTCGGGTAATCTGCCACCAGCTTCTCGTTTGATATAATAATATAGGGTGAGAAAGCGGTAGCTTATAACTAGGCTAAAACACGGACGTGGGGATTCGTGATTGAGATACAAGACAGCACAAGATTAAACAATATATTTAATCGCCTTAAGGGCACACTAGATATAACACTATACACATAGAATATATACAGTGGTCTGAGGTTACAAATGCAGGTAACATGCTACACACAGGATTACACAGAGTACAAGTCAGTTACCGGGTAGATGAATTTTGCTTTGGGTTATGGTTAGTCCTTTGCTGTATTCACATGGAAGACAGTGATGTCAGCTGGTTGCAGGTCCCTCTCAACACATGGCACGATGTGACCCTCCTTCAGAGAAAAGACACGCTCGCTTGCTGGCACAAGCCTTTTAAACTGTAGCGGGCCCCTCCTCTTCCCTCCTCTGGGAAGGATCCCAAGCAGAGTCCAAACATGGTACCATTATTTGGTTTCTGTGGGGAGATATGTATATCTCCCTTCCCTGGCATATCACCACCAAACTAAGACCATGGGCATGTTCAACGTTTCCCCGGGACACAAATATGTATCCGTTTTGCGCCTGTGATGGCCGGGCGATTCATAATTCCTTATAAATCGCCCGTTTCATGCTGTCTGCTAGATTTGATTGAACTGGGGAATAGCTTAGTCCCCCTGCAGGGAGGTTTTCCTGCAGGATCCATGCTGTCTGAATGGGGTGTGAAATTGTAAATAAAGGTTGCCTGCAAGAAGTTCCCTGCCATATGGCTGGGGCTTTGAAGCAAGGCCCTCCTGTGGAGTTCACTACCTCTGCTATCTGACAGCTGATGGCTGGTGTGAGACCTTTTTTTGCATGTACACTGACCGAGGTGAATTAGATGAAAATCATGGCTTCCAGTAAACAATGATCCATATTCCTCACACCTCAGCCAGGGGAAGCACATTCCTGTGTTTGCCCGTTCCCCCCATCCACACCCTCTCTCTTGGCGAATAGCAATGGAGTACGGCTGGAGCGCCAGGCTCCCGCCTACCCACCTCCCATTCATTCCTGACCCATGGAGTCACCGACACTGAGCATGACACTGAGGCCCCAATTACTGGCATCAGTCAGTACTATAAACGGCCGCATGAAGTCGGCTGCTTGTAGTACTGGGAAGCTGGAAAGGGCGTCCTTCAGCGCCAGGAAGGCCATCTAGCAGTCGTTTGACTGCGGAGGTTAGCTTCTTCCTGGTGGGGTCCATCAGGGGCCTTGCCAGACTGCTATAGTTGGGCGTGAACCCCCTATAGTCCCCGGCGGTGCCCAGGAAAGATATCACCTGGTTCTTGTCCCGGAGGGTTAGCCAGGATGTGCTGGCATCCACTCTCCTGGCTCCGGTTCCAAAGCTTCCCCGCCTGCCAGGGGCCCCTCGCTCATGCCCTGCTGGCACTTTCCTGACATAAGGGTTAAGCCTGCCTGGCAGATCTGGCCAAGCATCTGAGCCAGATCCCTTAAGCCGCTTGACCGTCCGCTTAGAAGTGGCAGGGGTATACTCCATGCCCAACAGCATCTCGGTGGATGCCGCCCTTCCGGGCGTTTTGTTGAACAGTTCCCGGAAGGGGTGGCATTATGGGAGGGCACCTGCCTCCCGCTCATGATGTGCCTTCTGCCTTCCCCGGGCGTGGTCCAGGATGACCAGGTACATCCTGGCATTGAGCCGCTGGTGCGCGAGGCCGCCTAAAGCTTATCCTGAGGTACGGGAACCAGTATCCACGCTTGCTGACCCACCTGGTGGGTCCTCTCACAAGCCATCTGGTCATACCCTCGCTTCTGGACGGTCTGGGCCTGCCCCATACTGTCGTGCACCAACCGCAACAAGGCAACCGCCGCCCTAACGACACACTCAATGACCGACACCCCAGGTTTGGCTATGCCTCCTGTCCAGGCCTCTGACTTAGCAGCCCCTGGGTATCTGACCATCCGAATCTCATGCGCAATCCGCAAAAACTCCGCCCTGAAAGGATAAGGTACCACAAATTGTCTGTCCCTAGGCCACACTTCCGGTGAGCCCTGCTGGACTGTTTTCCGGCACAACCGTCCTTGGTCTCAGACTGCCCTCTGGAGGTCTCAGTCCAAGGGAGGCCGTGACACCTTCTCCGTGAGAGCTTTCAAGCTGGTGCTAGCCCTTAACGCCACCTGAAACCCCTGGCGGGACGTGGTCAGAATAGATGAGA
Source organism: Bufo gargarizans (assembly GCF_014858855.1). Lineage (NCBI taxonomy): Eukaryota > Metazoa > Chordata > Amphibia > Anura > Bufonidae > Bufo > Bufo gargarizans. The sequence goes on along the minus strand of NC_058083.1, from coordinate 361,059,048 downwards.
CTGCCACGTCCCCTGTCAGTTCTACTAACTGCCGGTCCATAGGCCACTCCTTCGGTGAGCCCTGCTGGATCGTGACCCGGCAAAGCCGTCTTTGATCCCAGACCACCCGCTTGAGGTCTGAGTCCGAGGGAGGCTGTGCCACTTGCTCCTCGAGAGCATTCAGGCTGCCCTCAGCCCCTAACGCCGCCTGAAACCCCTGACCGGACGTGGCCGGAATGGATGAGACTGCCATGTCCTCTGTCAGGTCCCTGGGACCTGTCTCCTGGCCTCCATCTGACTCGGCAGTCACTGGGTCAGAAGGGGGAAAGCTATCAGACCCCTGAGGGGCCCCTAGGACTCCCACTGCGCGTGACAAGAGCTATGGCTGCTGCCACCGCTGGTAGTGCCTGCTTTCCCTTTGCTTCCGACCAAGTCGCCATCAAGATGGACTAACCTGTCCCTCGGACATCCCAGTTGTGGAGGCTTTACCTGGGAGCTCTATCTCTCCTGGGACAGCCCTGACCTCATTTGAATCCTCCTCCCCCGCAGCTGTCTGCCCCCTGCTTGTCCCTTCAGTAGCCACACCTGAGGACAACAGATCCCAGCATGCTTGCTGGCCACACCCTGGGGCCTCAGCATAGCTCGTGTGAATGACCCCCTCCCCCTTGAGGTGAGAGGCACACATTACATTCCCCATCCCCACATCCCATCAACAGGCATGTTATGAACAATAACAGTATCAACTGGGGTGGACATGACATCACATTCTGGGGGATCGGACCTCGGGGTGTCAATGGCCACGTACTTAGACACAAGCTGCCCCAGGTCCGTCCTAAGCGAAACACTGGCACCAGTTCAGGCCGTACCAGAGTAATCTCAGCGCTGGTGTCTCGAAGTCCCATGGCCACGGCCTGGCCCAAGGTGACTGGTTGAAAAAAGGCAAGGGTACTGATGGCAGGCCATCTCAAATGCCAACAAAAATGTGTCCAGGTCCCCATCTTTGTCCAGTAGGGGAAAGTCCTCCGCCCGCAGTTTGGTAATCCGTATCTCTGGAGACTCACATTGGGCTGGAGAGGGATGCTGGAGCACTTGTAGCTGATGCTCACGCTTGGCATGTGCTTGCTCGCGATGCTCTGCAGCCGCCATGAGGAGCTCAGAGGATGCCTGGTCTCCGGCCTGGAGATGGTCCAGGGCAGCTTGTAGGAGAGCAGCGAGCCTGCCAGGCTGGGGGGGATGGGCAGATGGTGTGAGGCCCACCGCGGGCTTCACCTCCGGCAATATGCTCCTTGGGGTGCTTTGGCTGTGCTCCCTCTCGCCTTAAATAAAGTTGCCTTCCACCTCCTCTTGACTCCCTATCTGGACTGCATCCTCCCCGCCATCATTCATAGCCTCAGCCATCTCCTTAGCCTTGCTTCGTGTGTAACTAGCCATCATTGCCACGGATGGTAACTGACACAGACTGCAGCCTGATGCACACACACCTTATTGGATTTGTACTCAGACTGTCTAGTGTTGAGATATTCTTAAGACTCCAGCAGCAAAAGCTACTGCTGGTAGTCTTTAATGTCTGGGAGTATGGGTCTTACACTCACGCAGACTAGTATCTCGATCCCACTTTGCTGCCACCAATATGTGAGGAATACCACCCCTCGTGCCTGCTTGACGTCAACTATGTCAAGCTCACGAGACGTGGTATGGTCCCTAGTAACCAAGATGTGATGTCACGCCCTCCTGGAGGATCATATAAGGTCAGCATGGTACAGTTTACACAGCCTCCTTCTGTCCACGTGGGCAAAGAGAGACAACAAGCTGAGAGAGCCTTTTCACTGCCACAGTTAAACAGCACATTCTCAGCCCGGGTAATCTGCCACCAGCTTCTCGTTTGATATAAGCCCGGTCCACTAACGGGATTATATAGGGTGAGAAACCAACCCGCGGTAGCTTATAACTAGGCCGAAACACGGACGTGGGGATTCGTGATCGAGATACAAGACAGCACAAGATTAAATTATATATTTAATCGCCTTAAGGGCACACTAGATATAACACTATAGACACAGAATATATACAGTGGTCTGAGTTTACAAATACAGGTAATATGGTACACACAGGATTACACAGAGTACAAGTCAGTTACCGTGTAGATGAATGTTCCTTTGGGTTATGGTTAGTCCTTTGCTGTATTCACATGGAGGGCAGTGATGTCAGCTGGTTGCAGGTCCCTCTAAACACATGGCACGATGTGACCCTCCTTCAGAGAAAAGACACGCTCGCTTGCTGGCACAAGCTTTTTAAACTGTTGCGGGCCCCTCCTCTTCCATTCTCTGGGAAGGATCCCCTCCTCCTCTTCTGTGCTGGCAGCCAAAGACCCACAAAACCCATTAGGGCCCATAGCTCCAGACCAGGACATCACAGGGACATGGTTCTGGGGCCAACACGGTACCGTTATTTGGTTTCTGTGGGGAGATATGTATATCTCCTTTCCCTGGCATCCCACCAGGGAAAGGGCATGTTCATCATGGCTACCGGGACACCAATATGTATCTAGTTTGCGCCTGTGATGGCAGGGTGATTCATAATTCCTTCCTGCAGGATCCATGCTGTATGAATGGGGTGTGAAATTATAATCAAAGGTGTCCTGCAAGAAGTTCCCTGCCATATGACTGGGGTTTGAAGCAGGGCCCTCCTGTGGAGTTCACTACCTTTGCTATCTGACAGCTGATGGCTGGTGTGAGAACTTATTTTGCATGTACACTGACCAAGGTGAATTAGATGAAAATCATGGCTGCCAGTAAATAATGATCCATATTCCTCACAACATGTATATATCTATCTACCCCATCTCTCCCCGGAAGCCCTACATTATTCTTCCTGTCGGGTATTTATTTTACATAAGATATGGAATCATAAAAATATGATTTTTATGAAAAATAAAAAAAAATAAAAAATGAAAATTTAATTGGCGGACATATAAACGCCAGTTCTTTTATTGATGAGATCTAAAGTTAATTTGTGCAGCTAATGAAACAGGGTGCAATTAATTATACAAAATATAATTTATTATAAATACAAGCAGAAAACATGGCATACAAATGAATACAAAGATAATATCAAAATTGACCATAAGATGGTGCTCCACCGTTTACAGGCTGACTTAAGTACAATACAATACTACTTTTTCCTTTTATCAAATTATTACCGATTAATATACTGGTAATCAAAATATTATAATGTAACAACAACAACAACAAAAAAAAACAATAGAAATGAATCTGTGGAAAATCCCTTATGCTCAATCAGAGAATATGGCAGTAAGAGACACCTTATAAATACGCCCGTTGACCTAACTACGGATAATAAAATCCGATCAGAGATTCCACTCTGATAACAATATTACAGGAATTCTAATGATGTGCACGTTCATTAAAATTTCCCATAAAATTAATGTTAACACTATTGACCCACTAATAATGGGGTCTCAACTATATGCCAATTGGAGCGATTTATAATTACTGCAAGTAAAATAGGTTATACATTACCCCTGGCTTTGGGATAAAGAGCTTTTAGAAGGGACCCAGCTTTCCAAGATTCAGATCTATCCCGTCCTGTGGTATGTTCCTGGTGTGTGAAGTGATGCTGATGTATCAATTCCCAAGTGTTCTCCCTGAAGAAGTTCCAAGTGATGTTTGGCTCCAGTCCTCTTTGTCTCAAGTGATTTTTCAAGTGATCTTAGTTTCTTTTTCTCTCCAAAAACTGGTTTAGATATCCACATCCTTATCTATGCCCATCCCCTCTTGGATTAGGGATTTCCAATTAGATAAGGTGGGTGTTACGTATGGTAATCATGGGGATGATGTCATTTAATTGGCATTCTTTCTGACCATCTACCACTTGATGGCACTGTTGTATCATATAGCAATTTTTAGAATTAACATATATATCCGGCTTTATTACACCTCTTAACCTTTGGTCTCTCCCAACTTAAATCAATTAGGAGGTACTCTTTCTGACACTTTAGGATCACTTTCCCAGACATCACGGATCCATTTTGACAGTCAACAGACCATCTTATTTATGGTCAGATAAGAGAACCATAAACTTCTAGCTTTTGCCCTGGTTTGTATATACCTAATTGTCACAGCTATTCGAGTAATGATGTTTGAAATACCATCAGTTCCTCTGAATAGATCCTTCTTTTAAGAACATACAACTTAGCTCTCTATATTCCCTCAGTGAGATACAATACAAAAAGATACATTATTAATTGGTTATAATACATTAAAATTGCATATTATATATGAATCATTAACAAGTTCAAACGCTAAATAAATGCACACAGGAATATATATATATATATATATATATACAGGTCCTTCTAAAAAAATTAGCATATTGTGATAAAGTTCATTATTTTCTGTAATGTACTGATTAACATTAGACTTTCATATATTTTAGATTCATTACACACCAACTGAAGTAGTTCAAGCCTTTTATTGTTTTAATATTGATGATTTTGGTATACAGCTCATGAAAACCCAAATTTCCTATCTCAAAAAATTAGCATATTTCATCCGACCAATAAAAGAAAAGTGTTTTTAATACAAAAAAAGTCAACCTTCAAATAATTATGTTCAGTTATGCCCTCAATACTTGGTCGGGAATCCTTTTGCAGAAATGACTGCTTCAATGCGGCGTGGCATGGAGGCAATCAGCCTGTGGCACTGCTGAGGTGTTATGGAGGCCCAGGATGCTTCGATAGCGGCCTTAAGCTCATCCAGAGTGTTGGGTCTTGCGTCTCTCAACTTTCTCTTCCCAATATCCCACAGATTCTCTATGGGGTTCAGGTCAGGAGAGTTGGCAAGCCAATTGAGCACAGTAATACCATGGTCAGTAAACCATTTACCAGTGGTTTTGGCACTGTGAGCAGGTGCCAGGTCGTGCTGAAAAATGAAATCTTCATCTCCATAAAGCTTTTCAGCAGATGGAAGCATGAAGTGCTCCAAACTCTCCTGATAGCTAGCTGCATTGACCCTGCCCTTGATAAAACACAGTGGACCCACACCAGCAGCTGACATGGCACCCCAGACCATCACTGACTGTGGGTACTTGACACTGGACTTCAGGCATTTTGGCATTTCCCTCTCCCCAGTCTTCCTCCAGACTCTGGCACCTTGATTTCCGAATGACATGCAAAATTTGCTTTCATCCGAAAAAAGTACTTTGGACCACTGAGCAACAGTCCAGTGCTGCTTCTCTGTAGCCCAGGTCAGGCGCTTCTGCCGCTGTTTCTGGTTCAAAAGTGGCTTGACCTGGGGAATGCGGCACCTGTAGCCCATTTCCTGCACACGCCTGTACACGGTGGCTCTGGATGTTTCTACTCCAGACTCAGTCCACTGCTTCCGCAGGTCCCCCAAGGTCTGGAATCGGTCCTTCTCCACAATCTTCCTCAGGGTCCAGTCACCTCTTCTCGTTGTGCAGCGTTTTCTGCCACACTTTTTCCTTCCCACAGACTTCCCACTGAGGTACCTTGATACAGCACTCTGGGAACAGCCTATTCGTTCAGAAATTTCTTTCTGTGTCTTACCCTCTTGCTTGAGAGTGTCAATGATGGCCTTCTGGACAGCAGTCAGGTCGGCAGTCTTACCCATGATTGCGGTTTTGAGTAATGAACCAGGCTGGGAGTTTTTAAATGCCTCAGGAATCTTTTGCAGGTGTTTAGAGTTAATTAGTTGATTCAGATGATTAGGTTAATAGCTCGTTTAGAGAACCTTTTCATGATATGCTAATTTTTTGAGATAGGAATTTTGGGTTTTCATGAGCTGTATGCCAAAATCATCAATATTAAAACAATAAAAGGCTTGAACTACTTCAGTTGGTGTGTAATGAATCTAAAATATATGAAAGTCTAATGTTTATCAGTACATTACAGAAAATTATGAACTTTATCACAATATGCTAATTTTTTTAAAAGGACCTGTATATATATATATATATATATACGAAAAGATACCCATTCCACACCAGATGTGTTTTATGGATGTCTCTTATTAGATCATGGCTTAGCTATATAACACCCATTGTTCCTCAGACTGATATGTTTAGAGAAACCAGTGTTTTTAAGCAATAACCTCTCATGACCCCGGTAGTTAAGACAGTTCATGTGAGACCCATTACAATCTCTAAGATACCACATCTGTTGGCAATAACTTTTAAAACAATATACATTGTATGCCAGTGACCATTCCTTCTCTGGCTTATTCCAACAGAGAGTTTGGCCTCTTAAAGGTAATGTGAATCTCCATTTTGGTTCTAATATTGTCAGACCTTAATGTGCAGATATAAATATGCCCGACATTCCCCTCCCAAGATCTGCATTATAGAGGACATGATTAGTGTACATTTTTCTAGAAGTTAAAAGAATAAGAATTTCTATGTTAAGTCGACATAAATGAAGCACAGCCGCATTCGTTATGTGGGGTAAGTTTACCGGTAGTTCTCTGTAACTCCAGAACACATGGTGCCTTCCAAACAGACTACAAAAGCAGCTCTGCTGGATGACAGTGTAGGTGATCCCCTGTGCATGTCAGCCTTTTCCTAGTGAAGTCTGCCCCGGGCTGTGTGACACTACTTCCTGTGTGTAGCAAAGCCTCAAAGCTAAATGCTTATTCTGTAGCATGACCTGCGATAGAGGAACCAGGCTGCACACTGGAGGCAGCCGCCAAGGACCCCGTCAGTTGCCGGGGACCATGACAGAGTGATCGGGGCGGCAGAGCCGGGGACACTTCCACACCCGGCCCAAGACAAGCAAGTTCTTCACTGGCTTCTAAGCTCTGACGGGCAGAGGACGGCTGGCTGCTGCCGATGTCCTTTGCCCAGAGTGTGTGCAGCGCCGATTGTGTATGGGTGGGGCGAGCGGCGGTACACATGCCTCCTCACAGACAAAAGGAGGACGACAGCTCCGCTGCTAAAACCTCGCCACTCCTGCTGTCCTCAGGCTCGGAGGAATCAGCAAACAGTGAGGCAGGCTGTGTTACTGCACTAGATGTACCTGATATGGAAACTGAGAGCAGAAGGGTGCGGGCGGCGCGTATAGCTTATTTGTTACTCATTTATATAGTGCGTTCAAAATGTAAAATAACTTCCTAAAATAATTTCAACTAAAAACATTGCATTCTCTATCCATGTTATCACATTGCTGCTGTACACAATGAACCTGCTGTTGTTACATGTGTATTATTATATTTTTGGAGTTGCCCCGGTCTGGTGGTGGGGGCATTCCTGGGAACACATTCCTGCTGCAAACTTAGAACCTGCTGTGGTTAGAGATGTATTTGTTTAGTTTTGGTGTTGCCCCGGTCTGGTGGGGGATATTCCTGGGAACACAATCCTGCTGCAAACTTAGAACCTGCTGCGGTGAGAGGTGTCTTCGTTTAGTTTTGTTGTTGCTCCGGTCTGGTGGGGGGGGGGGGACATTCCTGGGAACACATTCCTGCTGCAAACTTAGAATCAATCATATACCTTTTGCTATGTCATGATCATGCTGAGATATGTCTAGGTCATACACTACACCATTACCTGCTGCTGTCTGTCTTGCTGAGTTGGGCCGAGCTCTGTGTAGGCCTTATACTAGACCGTTATCATATACCTGCTACTGCCTGTCCTGATCATGCTGTGATTTGTCCAGGCCTTATACTAAACTATTACCTTTAGTTTCTGATGCTGCTTCCTGTCCTGCTGATTTAGGCGAGCTATGTGTAGACCTTTAACTAATATGTGTAGGACTTATGCTACACCATTACTTGCTGCTGCTGGTGTCTGTCTTGATGAGTTAGGTCGAACTCTGTGTAGGCCTTATACTAGACTGTTATCATTTACCTGCTGCTGCCTGTCCTGATCATGCTGTGATTTGTCCAGGCCTTATACTAAACTATTACCTTTAGTTTCTGATGCTGCTTCCTGTCCTGCTGATTTAGGCGAGCTATGTGTAGACCTTTAACTATGGTGTTACCATTTGCCTGCTTTGGTCTGTCCTGATCCTGCAGAGTTGAGGCGAGCAATGTGTGACCCTTATACTACAGGGTTTCCATTTACATGCTGCTGTCTGTCATGATCCTGCAGAGTTTGGGCCTTCGATTTGTAGGCCTTATACTTTTGCGTTACTATTTACTTGGTACTGTTCGGCCTAATCCTGCCAAGTTATGTGTCTGCATTATTTTACAGTGTTAACAATTAACTGTAGATGCTGTCTGTCCAGATCATACTGAGGACAACCAGCATGGACCACTTTTTCGCCCTCGGACTATGACAATTATAGAGTATTATAATTTTCGTAAACTAGTGTGCCTGATTAATATTTGTGCATGTGCTCTATTCATCGTATTTTGTCAAGATTTATATAGTTATATATACTGTATATTCAAAATCTTTTTAATAACATGCAATCATGCGGTGTTACGCTTCATTCACCAAATAATTTTTTATTTATTTCAGTTGATAAGTTATAATTTTGCTTTAATTGGGTTTTGGGCGGCCTGGTTGTGGTTCTTAGTGTACCAAGGTGGGGACCGCGTGTGGGCTTCCCTTGTCAAAAGGTTTTGTGCAGTTAACATTGTAGAGGACTGATTGATGAACCTAATTAATTTTATTATTGTATTATTTTCTTGTTTGTTTTAATACGGATTTAGGTTCGAACATGGTGTTGTCTTTCATCTTGCCTGACTTCTGACATCATGCCTGACTTCTGTGTTGACCTCTCTACATGGTTGGGTATGACTGGCGTTATACTCATCCTTGTAGAAGTCCGGTTTTGGGAATGGAACGTTATTGCCACACACATATATATATATATATATATATATATCGATATATGCATTTATATTTAATGTTACTTCTTGACAATTATGTAGTGATAATTTGCACATGATAATTCTATATAAACACAGCTTTAAACTTTGCAGTATAAACTGTGGACAATATAATGTCACCATTTTGCGAGTGATTCTGCTCATTGCATCACATGTTTCTGTTTGTAAGGTGGAAGCTATTCTCCGACATGCACAGTTAACAAAACGGGACGTTACATCAGATCTATGCTGGTTAATTCTTAGCCCACTCCTTAATTTTTAACAAGGCAATCTGTTAAAATAGGTCCTTCCTGCATAATACTCACCTGGTTTGTTTGTTCCTGCTTGGCTTCTGATTTCCTGGTCTTGGCGTGCTCTCCTGGTTTGACTTCAGCTTGTCCTGACGATTCTTTGCTTGTTCCTCTGCTACTGGGCAGGAAGAGAGTCGGGAGACGAACGTGCACACTGCATGCTCTGTCTCCTCAAACAGCTGATCGGCGGGGGTGCCGGGTGTCGGACCCCCGCTGATCTGATATTGATGACCTATCCTGAGGATAGGTCATCAATAGAAAAAGTCTGGAGAACCCCTTTAATATCATCTCAACACAAGAAAAAAATATATAATATTGTGTTTGAAAGGGAAATATTAGATTTAAGGTTACCGTTATAACATCTGATTGTATTGAAATTGTATGTGTGTGGGGTATGAGCAATAGGATATTGGCCATCTGAGGAGAGATGTACCTGTATAGTGAAGTGACGGTACTGTATGGGGTGTACAGCTGGTTCGCCTCCGCGTGGTGCACCCTGGGTAATGCTAAATGAACCAGAAAATGCTGGCAGTCAAACATTACTTCTCCTGACCAACAAGGGGGCTGTTTGTATATAGTGTGTGGGTTATAGTGTGGGGTGTATAGTGTGAGGCAGGAAAATTAATGTGCAATTTGCATATGAGAGATATTTGTCTGATTTCCATACATACATGCTACAGACATAGTGGTGTGATGTCAGATAAAGTGTTCCTAAATATTTGTGATATCGAAAATTATTACTAATATTTTTTTAAAATACATACAAAGTTACATTTTATCTTGTTTGAGTAGATATTAATGATTTGGGGCAATAAGTATTGTTGTGAGTCACAACAATACTTTTTGCCCCAAATCATTAATATCTACTCAAACAAGATAAAATGTGAATTTGTATGTAATGCAAAAAATATTAGTAATAATTTTCGATAACACAAATATTTAGGAACACTTTATCTGCATATAAATACATTTAAATAACAAGCATGTGATATGTAATACAGTGCTGTAATGTTGAATTACTTACACTGATCAGGAGATCTAACTCGATGTCTGTAAAGTTACTTCCGACCATTTTTTCCAGTCTTCTTCTGAACCGAATGTTTGACAACTCTTGCGAGACTAATCCACGCCCATATATGCGCATGCAAACACGAATAGTTCAAAGACGACTTCTTGTGATAAAAAAAACAATGCACGAATATAACGAAGTCACGAATTAACGAATATTTCATGAATATTTCACAAAATATTCGTGAAATATCTCAAATTCGAATATGGCACCTGCCGCTCTTCACTAACTATGATCTCTGGCTCCAAGGCACTGGTGTCAGACTCAGAAGTCACCTCCACATCTTACTGCTGAAACTAAGAGGAGAAGTGATCCATCCAATCCACAATCTCATCCTCTTTCTCCTCAATAATAATATTGCGCTTTTCCGAAGCCAGAAGGGACAACTGCAACCTACTGCTACTTCTGGCTGAATAGTTGGTGCTACTACCCACAGTGTAGCTGTGGGTCTTTCATTTGGAACCCTTCTGCAGCCACCCATCTAATCCACAGTCTTATCATCATTCTTCTCAATAATAATGTTGTGCCTTTTCAAAGCCAGGGAGCACTGTGGCCTACTACTACTACCACCACCACCATTACTACTACTAATACTAATACTACCCCTTGTCAGATAGATCCTGGGTCTTTCGTTAGGAACCCTTTCATATTACCTTCACCCCCCCAAAAAAAACAAAAAAACAAGTAGACATACACAAACAAACACATACGCTCTTTGTCCCTTTTACCTTCTGGTGTCTGCTGTTACAAGGCAGTCTAATGATGGATGGCACATGCACTTCTTGAACAGCAAAAGAGTAGGCTTCCTCTATTGTCCAGTAACCAGTATCAGCTGCACAATTTCGTTCCTTACAGAATCATACGGACGTCCCCGCGACAGTGAGTGGCATGAGATCTTTGAGACTGGAAACATGTGGTTTGGTTTGACATGTTCACCTTGTGGATCAATAGTTGTCTGTGTTGTTTCTGGTACTGGCCACACCCTTAACCTCCAGGTGTTGCTATTGTTGTCATTTAACTTTCCCTATTTATAGCTGTCTCTCCCACAATGCTGTGCGGTTTATAGCTTCAGTTAGGTATAGGTAAAGACCACGGCACTTGTATTGAAATGATTAGGAAAGATTCATTTTATTGTCCATCCCAAAATTAAATTGATTACACTGGCCAACGTTTCAGTCCACCAGACCCTTGTTCACGGCCGAAAGCACAAATACATACATAAGAGTTTGGTATAGACAAAATTCACAGGGCAGACAATAAATATGCAATAAAGCAAAATATCTGTAACAGATCAATGATAGAATATCTATCTCTGAAAGGTAAAAAGAAGAGAATTAATAATTCTGTCCAAAACTATATTATATACAAAAATCAATACAGTAAAAATTACCATAAACAAGCATAATGACACTATCAGTCCATAATCACAATATAAGGATCAAACGCGAAAATCAAAGTCCCTTTCATGAGAGAAAATGAGCCCCATAGCCTCATCATCACAGGTAGTATATATATATATATATATATATACATATATATATATATATCCCCACATAGTTTAGAGCTATATTAGTAATTATCTATATGCTTCCTTGTAGCCTATATATTGCATAATCTAATATTGCCACATATATATAGATCCTATCTATACTTGATGCTGCCGGTACTGCTATTCTAATACAGTTTTCCATATTTGGTACACATAACCGCAAGGAGTCGTCAACAGATAACTATTCTGCCCTTGCGTGCGCACTCTGTCCCCAGCGCCTGCGCACTTGGCCCCGACTGCTGGACACTTTCAGTCCGGAGCCGGGTGACCATGCGCATGCGCGAATGACGTCTTTCATTCTCGCGATACACCGACACCGGCACATGAACGCCGGCGCCTGCGCAATACTGTCCCCCTTCATGGTTTTAATACCCTGATCTCCCACGTTATAGTCAAGTCCACCCGATACCTCTAACTCAAGACCACTAAGGTTTGTCTGCGCGGCTTGCTTCATTCATTTATGGCTGCTCTATTGCCTGCTACCTACTCTTCTTATTATATACCTGTATGTGGATACCATATTACAATGCCTGTTGTTAGTATCACTGTATATACTTGCTGCAGCCATAATTTTGAATTCTGAATATTGAATATGATTTTCCTTATATACCTTCATGTTGATCTCCAAGTGATTGATGGGTACCATATTGGATGTGTTAACCTTGATGTAAATGCAGAATATTATATGACCCCCAGCTTGCACATGATTATTTAATTATCCTTATTACCGCTCCCTTATATATAGGCTTTACACCTAATCTACCTGGATCAAGATGAGCCCGTTCCCACCTTGGAACCTGTTTTCACAAATGCACACATATATAAATATATAACTATACAGGTCCTTCTAAAAAAAAATAGCATATTGTGATAAATTTTATTACACACAACTGAAGTAGTTCAAGCCTTTTATTGTTTTAATATTGATGATTTTGGCATACAGCTCATGAAAACCCAAAATTCCTATCTAAAAAAATTAGCATATCATGAAAAGGTTCTCTAAACGAGCTATTAACCTTATCATCTGAATCAACTAATTAACTCTAAACACCTGCAAAAGATTCCTGAGGCTTTTAAAAACTCCCAGCCTGGTTCATTACTCAAAACCGCAATCATGGGTAAGACTGCTGACCTGACTGCTGTCCAGAAGGCCATCATTGACACCCTCAAGCAAGAGGGTAAGACACAGAAAGAAATTTCTGAACGAATAGGCTGTTCCCAGAGTGCTGTATCAAGGCACCTCAGTGGGAAGTCTGTGGGAAGGAAAAAGTGTGGCAGAAAACGCTGCACAATGAGAAGAGGTGACCGGACCCTGAGGAAGATTGTGGAGAAGGACTGATTCCAGACCTTGGGGGACCTGCGGAAGCAGTGGACTGAGTCTGGAGTAGAAACATCCAGAGCCACTGTGTACAGGCGTGTGCAGGTAATGGGCTACAGGTGCCGAATTCCCCAGGTCAAGCCACTTTTGAACCAGAAACAACGGCAGAAGCGCCTGACTTGGGCTACAGAGAAGCAGCACTGGACTGTTGCTCAGTGGTCCAAAGTACTTTTTTTGGATGAAAGCAAATTTTGCATGTCATTCGGAAATCAAGGTGCCAGAGTCTGGAGGAAGACTGGGGAGAGGGAAATGCCAAAATGCCTGAAGTCCAGTGTCAAGTACCCACAGTCAGTGATGGTCTGGGGTGCCATGTCAGCTGCTGGTGTTGGTCCACTGTGTTTTATCAAGGGCAGGGTCAATGCAGCTAGCTATCAGGAGATTTTGGAGCACTTCATGCTTCCATCTGCTGAAAAGCTTTATGGAGATGAAGATTTCATTTTTTAGCACGACCTGGCACCTGCTCACAGTGCCAAAACCACTGGTAAATGGTTTACTGACCATGGTATTACTGTGCTCAATTGGCCTGCCAACTCTCCTGACCTGAACCCCGTAGAGAATCTGTGAGATATTGGGAAGAGAAAGTTGAGAGACGCAAGACCCAACACTCTGGATGAGCTTAAGGCCGCTATCGAAGCATCCTGGGCCTCCATAACACCTCAGCAGTGCCACAGGCTGATTGCCTCCATGCCACGCCGCATTGAAGCAGTCATTTCTGCAAAAGGATTCCCGACTAAGTATTGAGTGCATAACTGAACATAATTATTTGAAGGTTTACTTTTTTGTATTAAAAACACTTTTCTTTTATTGGTCGGATGAAATATGCTAATTTTTTTAGATAGGAATTTTGGGTTTTCATGAGCTGTATGCCAAAATCATCAATATTAAAACAATAAAAGGCTTGAACTACTTCAGTTGTGTGTAATGAATCTAAAATATATGAAAGTCTAATGTTTATCAGTACATTACAGAAAATAATGAACTTTATCACAATATCCAATTTTTTTTAGAAGGACCTGTATATCTGTTTTACGGTTCTCCTCTGCATCCTATATATAAATGTTATTACGCCGTACTATAGATATTCTATCATTGATCTGTTACAGATATTTTGCTTTATTGCATATTTATTGTCTGCCCTGTGAATTTAGTCTATGCCAAACTCTTATGTATGTATTTGTGCTTTAGGCCGTGAACAAGGTCCTGGTGGACCGAAACGTTGGCCAGTGTAATCAATTTAATTTGGGGATGGACAATAAAATGAATCTTTCCTAATCATTTCAATACGAGTGCTATGGTCTTCAACTATATCTATATTGATTATTACCACTGAGCACCGGAACCTATACGGAACCAGGAGTGCCATCCACTATACACTCACCTAACGAATTATTAGGAACACCATACTAATACGGTGTTGGACCCCCTTTTGCCTTCAGAACTGCCTTAATTCTACGTGGCATTGATTCAACAAGGTGCTGATAGCATTCTTTAGAAATGTTGGCCCATATTGATAGGATAGCATCTTTCAGTTGATGGAGATTTGAGGGATGCACATCCAGGGCACAAAGCTCCCGTTCCACCACATCCCAAAGATGCTTTATTGGGTTGAGATCTAGTGACTGTGGGGGCTATTTTAGTACAGTGAACTCATTGTCATGTTCAAGAAACCAATTTGAAATGATTCAAGCTTTGTGACATGGTGCATTATCCTGCTGGAAGTAGCCATCAGAGGATGGGTACATGGTGGTCATGAAGGGATAGACATGGTCAGAAACAATGCTCAGGTAGCCCGTGGCATTTAAACGATGGCCAATTGGCACTAAGGGGCCTAAAGTGTGCCCAGAAAACATCCCCCACACCATTACACCACCACCACCAGCCTGCACAGTGGTAACAAGGCATGATAGATACATGTTCTCATTCTGTTTACGCCAAATTCGGACTCTACCATTTGAATGTCTCAACAGAAATCGAGACTCATCAGACCAGGCAACATTTTTCCAGTCTTCAACAGTCCAATTTTGGTGAGCTTGTGCAAATTGTAGCCTCTTTTTCCTATTTGTAGTGGAGATGAGTGGTACCCGTTGGGGTCTTCTGCTGTTGTAGCCCACCTTTCTTTCCCATTCTGACATTCAGTTTGGAGTTCAGGAGATTGTCTTGACCAGGACCACAACCCTACATGCATTGAAGCAACTGCCATGTGATTGGTTGACTAGATAATCACATTAATGAGAAATAGAACAGGTGTTCCTAATAATTCTTTAGGTGAGTGTATATTATCGTATAGCTTCAGTTGGACCTGTGGATAGCTAGTATTTGGATCTCAACTGAGTTCCTGGTGCTGCCATAGCTTCTTGGAAGTTAAGTGTTACATTTTTCCTTTGTATTTTGGCTCTTTCTATGTGTTGCATTTCTTTGTTGTTTTGTATTAGGCCTTAGGGAGACTCCCGTTCACCCTTCCTTTTTTCCTTTTGGAGGAACAGAAAGTCTACTTCATGTCATTAGTACCAGGGTCCTTTAGGGTTAGATAAGACTTTAGGTATTCTCGTGTATGAACTCACCTACCTCTGGGGTCTGTTCATACTAGTAGTCAGTCAGGGCTTGGATTAGGGTTTTCACTAGGAGGTGTGCATCTTCCTTCCCTAGTTTTCAGGGCTTATTTCCTTTTCCCTTTCCCTTCTATGTTCAGTGTGGGGTTTCCCTCCCACACTAGAGCATGACAGTAACCCAGTGAGAAACAATGCATGTGCTACTTAGATGAAAAGTAGGCTTCATCCAATGCCCAGTAACCAGTATCAAGTGAGCATATGCCACTGGCAGAGTTTTGTGTTGCATGGCAACAGGAAAAAAGTATTCTTTAAGCTACACGTGCAGAACCCCAGCCCTGGGGGTATCTGCGGTTGCTGTAATGTTTTATTGTGTATTGTTATGTTATTCATTGTTATGCCATTCAGTCCAGAAGAAAAGGTATGGTTGACACTGGTTGGCAGGTACAGGGCTAACACCCTGTTCCTCCCCTTTTGGTAGGACTGGGTTGGTTCTACTTCCTGACACTAGGGGAGTTCCACTTCAAAGAGCAAGTAGTGAGGAAGCACATGCAGGGCTTCTGCTCCTAGGAAACATATCAAATTCTCCTATAAGACAAACACTCCAGAAAGATATTCAGTTCTCCTGTGAGACTTACACTCCAGGGAGACCTTCAGAATTAAGCACACAGCCTCAGGAAAGTATCTGTGTGATAAGAAAGGAGAGTGATCAGTGAAATTACAGCTTTACAGACACTGCTGCAAGGTGAAGCATTACAGCTCAAACGCCATCACCTACCTAAATAACCACTAGGCCAGACTAACATCAAGCCTGAATATTACAGTGGACACCTATATCCACAAGTGCCTGCTAGTGCCATTCTATTGACTTCTAACCAGCCAGCATACCTCCTCATCTGGTGCCAGTATCTCCATTTTGTACTTAAAACACTAAGCCTGTAGGACATAGTGGATACCTATGTCCACAAGGGACTGCTAGAGCCATTTAAACTGTCACCTAACCAGCCATCACAGTTTATCACCTGGTGACCTAACCTGTCCTTTGCACCGACTATTGGAACTCCCACAAGTTATATTTTGCACCAAGTAAAGAAAGACTGTTCTATTTACTTCTGGCCTCATTCTTCAAACTACCTTACTGATCCCAGGAAGCAATGGTCTAAGGGAGTGATTACACAGTGGCATAACACCTCATCAGGGCCACTACCACTCTAGTCCTTGGTGTGACAGGCGCAGTACTATGGAGTGCCTTTTGCGCTGTGGCATTAGAAGAATTTTGATATCTCTGACTTTTTGGTCTAACCAGACTGTCTTTTACTCTGTAATTCCTCTAGCGCCGTTCTATGGAAAGAGTAGGTTTAAAGAGCACACCAAATGCTTGAAATAACTTCTTTATTAACTTCAACTTTTCTTCATATATAACACTGCCACCTCCGCAGCATATAGTCCATGTACAGTACATAACAAGTGTTGAAAAGATATCACAAAATGGTGGTATGCATAAGATGGTGGTTCAACTGTTCAATCTTGTCATTCAACATAAAATGGTGGATATATTTATCTATTTAGTATCTGTACTCACACTAAGTTATTTACGCACTTTATGATCTCTCATAGAGGTATATCTGAGGTCTAACTAATAGTTCACTTGCTGAATTTGGTCGCAATTTGCAGTATGCAGTTAGCAGTAACTATTTGTAGATTGGTTGAGTATGATCTAGTATGGTTGTATTCAATTTGGATTGCAATATGGAATTTGAATTTGAATTGTGAACGTTGTAGTTTGCAATTGGTAGAACTGTAAGTAAACACACATAACTGGTTCAGTATACAGTTCTAATCAGTATATTAACAGTAGGAACATTATATAACTGCTTTAAATACCTATTTTGGCCTCTTGCTTCCATAAAACACAGCTCTTAGTTGAGTGTGTGTCTGTTCAGCTCCTCTCTCTGGTGAATAATGATTCTAGCAGCTCCTGCTAGGGAAATTTCACACACAAACTGTGTGTGAGGCTGGCTGTAATTGGTCAAAACTCCTTGGCTGTGTGAGGCTAGCTGTGAGTTGAGACTCCTGCCCAGCAACAGCAGTTTAACTCTATGCTTTCTGTTGTGTCTGCTGTTTCATTGAGCTTACCTCACACCATATAATGAATCTTAAAGGCATACTATATTTTCTGCTTCTGTGAACACAATATATATAACAACAGTTATATGACATCCAAACATGAAGTCACTATAAATAACTTTGCTTTTGTCTTTAATACACACACATAGGAACTGTATTAAGGTTATTGGCAGGTTTAGCTGTATAAACATATAAGCTATATTAGCAACTTAGGACAGGTCTTAGCTGGTCAGCTACACTCAGCACCAGCTCATCAGGGGCTCTCTTAATATGCATGCATATTGTTGCAATTTCAATATTTTTCTATATTTTTATTCATATTTTAACTTATGAATGTTGTATCACGTTTTATGAAGTTAGTTCAACTATTAGGTTTAATCTTTTGACCAAATAAAATAGTTTTCATGTAAATTGGATTTACCCCTCCTCAGCTTTGAGGGTTTTAAGTGTTACATGGTATGTATTTGTTATTATGTCCTGATGATCTGATTTCCCCAAAACACATTGGGAGACATTTACTAAGACTTGTCATGGTTTCCCTTTTTGCGCTGTTGTTACATTCTTCTAATTTATGACGAGGTGTGCCCTCATCATAAACTACGCGCAGCCCTGACACGACCCCAACCCCGTCATGCCCAACTGGCAGGCAAGGCGTAAGACTGGCCATGCAATTAAATATTGCCACATGGCTGGTTAACCCGTTCTACCCCGGGCCATTTTTTACCTTCCTGCCCAGGCCATTTTTTACAAATCTGACATGTGTCACTTTATGTGGTAACTTTTACTTATCCAAGCCATTCTGAGAATGTTTTCTCGTGAGTCATGACACATTGTATTTCATGATATAGGATAAACCAGGCACTCAAGTATGGAGTAAATTGATAAGGATATTTATTCCCACAATGACAATAGAATATAACAATAAAATTCACCAATAAAAATCCCCAATAAAATATTATAAAACACTTTAAACCATAATAGCAGCAATATAAGGCATGTGCACTAAAAGTCAATGTGTTAATTAAATAGCAGCGGCATTTATATTAATACACAGCAGCAATAGACATATGCATTAATTAGGATTCCTCCGGTGTTCGTCGCTCTTAGTCACAGCTGATGAATTCTTGGAAGTCCAGGGGAGCTATTTTTCCAGCATGCCGGTACAGGGTAATTAAACCATACGCGTTTTGGGGTTCTTTGAGTGACCACTGAGGAAGGGGTCACTCAAAGAACCCTGAAACGCGTATGGTTTAATTACCCTGTACCGGCATGCTGGAAAAATAGCTCTCCTGGACTTCCAAGAATTCATCGGCTGTGACTAAGAGCGACGAACACCGGAGGAATCCTAATAAAGCCACAGACATTGCTTTGGTGAGTAGGATATCCAGGTGACACCGCGCCCACAGCAAACTTCCACAGATCCGGACGTAGGAGAAAGACATACTGGCCAGGTAAAACTAAGCAACAGAGTTGCTCAAATCGGTGGGACGCCACCGCTGTGCAAATTCAGTATTACCGAAACCAAAGAAGCGCTTATAAGACTTTGCTACCAATTACGGTTTTTGTGCGTTTTCTTTGTCTTCTGAACCCAATGACTTCAGTATCTACAAGCCACATATGTCCAATGCTGCTATACATCAATTAATGCATATGTCTATTGCTGCTGTGTATTAATATAAATGCCGCTGCTATTTAATTAACACATTGACTTTTAGTGCACATGCCTTATATTGCTGCTATTACGGTTTAAAGTGTTTTATAATATTTTATTGGGGATTTTTATTGGTGAATTTTATTGTTATATTCTATTGTCATTGTGGGAATAAATATCCTTATCAATTTACTCCATACTTGAGTGCCTGGTTTATCCTATATCATTTTGTATTCCTTTCTGTGACTGGGTGGGTCACATAAACCAAGAGCACCTTAAATCCATTACTCAGCTGCAGTGATCCACAGATACCGCACTTTGATTTTACATTGTATTTCATGACAGTCATACATTTCAGTAAATATATTTCACCTTTATTTATGAAAAAAAATCCCAAATTTACCAAAAATTGGGAAAAATTTGCAGTTTTCAAAATTTCTATTTCAATGCTTTTTCATAAATATTTAGCACTTAACATTCCCCATATGTCTACTTTATGTGGCCATAATTTTGTAAATGTCATTTTATTTATTTTTTAGGACGTTAGAAGGCTTAGAATTTTAGAAGCAATTCTTAAGAACATTTCCAAAACCCACTTTTTTAAGGACCAGTTCAGTTATGAAGTCACTTTGTGGAGCTTAAATAGTAGAAACCACCCATAAATTATGCAATTTTAGAAACTACACCCCTCAAGTTATCCAAAACTGATGTTTATAAATTTTGTTAACCCTTTAGGTATTCCACAAGAAAATAGATGTGTAATTACAAAATCTCACTTTTTTTGGGCAAATTTTCCATTTTAATACATTTTTTTCTGTAACAAATCAAGGATTTACACTTAACAGCCAAACAAAACTCAATATCTATTACTGTCATTCTGCAGTTTACAGAAAGACCCCACATGTGGTAGCAAACTGCTGTAAAGGCACATTGCAGGACGCAGAAGAAAAGGAGCGCCTTATGGTTTTTGGAAGGCAGATTTTGCTGGACCATGTCACATTTGAAGCTCCTCTGATGCACCCTACAGTAGAAACTCCCCAAAAGTGACCCCATTTTGGAAACTACAGGATAAGGTGACAGTTTTATTGGTATTATTTTGGCACAGTTCTTTTTACAATGTTTATCTGACGGGGTAGATTATGTGATATATTTATAGAGCCGGTTGCTACGGACTCGGCGATACTTAATATATGTGTTTTTTTATATTTTTTTATTAGAAAATCAGGGAAAAGGGGTTAGTTTGCTTGAAACTAAATTTTTTGTTATTAAAAACACTTTGGGACTTCAACTTTTGGGGTCTGATCCCCCCTGCAATGCAGTACAATACATCAGTATTATAATTCATTGCCTGTTAATGTATTACCATGTGTAATACGCTAACAGTTGCCTAGGAGACCGAGCCAGGGGCTGGATCTCCTAGGCTTCCGTAGAAGGCAGGTCCTGCCTTCAACCCATCTGGTTCCTGTCACCGCAACGTGGGGACCAGATGGAATCTTTTCCTCACCACAAACACTTTCTATGCCATGGTCAGCGCTGAGTGTGGCATAGAAGGGGCTAATCCAACTGAATTTCCGGCATACAGGAGGGGCCTGTAAATCAGTGACTGCCAGGCCCTCACACTGATCGGGTGGGCACCAGAGTGGTGCCAACCTGATCAGCATGACATAATAGTATGTCAAATTGCGCGGTCACCTCCTGGGGTTAAAAAAGGGGACTTATGACTATTTTATGCCTAAAATAGTCAAAAGTCTGTTATTAAATGTGCCCCATTGTTTACTGTAAATTTACGTCTACATCATAATGGTGGGATATGTCTGTGCAATTTTTTCCATAAGCAGTAAGTGTGACAGATGTACAATAACTGTGGCAGAGTGTAAATCTATTTTGACAGCAAAGCTGCATTTATTTTCCTTTATTCTTGTTTTAAACATACTTTTTATTTTAGTCCCACAAACAAATATCTGAAAACTGGATCAGGCATTATTATTGGCATGGTCTGCACAATTTTCCTGAACTTTCACTCACACTGCCTTGATGATGTTGGCAAACGTGTAATATTTCCTCAAGCTCCTACAGGTTTATTTCCATTATTATTTTAATTTGTATTACTGGAGGAGAAACACATTTTAAGCTTAAATTTATAAACCTACTATGGAAAATCAGCATGGCCTAGCTTTCCATGCACAGTTGGAGAATCAGCGCACAATTTCTTTGCAGGACAAAAGCTCCATAGTCCAAATTATATTGCACAGTGCATTTTGGCCATCTGCTTGTCATTCTTGCATAGTTTTATAATTGATAAGATTGGAAAAGACGCAGGTCCATCAATCCCAAACTACAGTCATACAGTGTTTATCCAGAGGAAGACAGAAAAAACCCTACGAAGCAGATGGCAAGTGCCTCATATAGCGGGACAAAACATCCTTCCTGACTGCAATTGTAGCATTTAGAATAAATCCCTGGATCAAGCTCTCATCTCCAGAAACCTAGCACCCATAGCATGAAACATTTATCTATTTAGGAAAGGGATGCAGAGTCCGAGACCATTCTTGAAAATGTTCAATGAATCAGCCATTAGAACCTCCTCTGTCAGAGACGTCTATAGTCTCACCACTCTTAAAGAATCCCTGTCTATGCTGGTGATGAAAATTCTTTCATCTAGACATATAGGGTACTGTCCTGCCATGGTTACAGTCCTAGGTATGAAAAAGTGCTTTAGTTGGGGGTGATGTACAATATGTTGAGCTAATTCTAGGTACTACTGCTGACACTGTATGATGATCTCATAAAAATTTTAGATGGACAGGTTGATTATACATATGGATGTTAACAACAAACTCTGTGTTTGACTGTTATTCCTATAGCCATATTTTATTTCAGCTTCTAATTGTTCAGGAGATAAAACTCTCAGGTTTTTGCTGACACACTACCTGATGAACTAATATAGTGGTTATAGATATAGTTTTAAACATATAAAGGACCAATCCCCATCACTATTTTGGTAATCTGTAAGGTTCTTCTGATACTGCATTACTTTTTTTTTTTAAAAATATTCTTAATTCTAGATATTTATCATGCACATATCCATTTTGTTTAGTCCATGTGGGAGTCTTGACTTTCATTTTTGGTCAGGACTAGCTCTGCATCCCCTTTTTGCAATGAATGTTGTGTGTATACTCCTACTGACTTAAAGAACAGTTTGTATTTTTGAAATATGGAGGTGCAGCCTTTTTATGAAATTTAGTACCTAGGTATAAAAACATCATCAGCTGTCATCAGCTATACTGTCCGTTCATGTATTTGTATATTGTAATCCGATCCCCCCCCAAACAGTCTATTTTCTAGACTAAACAAACCCAAGTTTGTTAAAATGGTTTTTGTGACTGGCAGTTGCTGGTGCCAGAGGCTATACAGTGGACAGAAAGCTCCATCCACTGTGCATGTTTCCGGCACTAGTCTCCTACCACTCAGAGCTGAGCTGTAGCACCCTGAACTGCCACTGCCCAGTGGATTGAACCTTGTGCTTCTGGTTGCATCTACTGTAAAGTTTCCAGCACCGGCGGCTACCTGAAACAGCTGATTGGTGGGGGTGCTAGTTGTTGGATTCCCACCATTCTGATATTGATGGTCTATCCTGAGGATAGGCCATCCATCAGCATCTAAGTGTCAGAAAAACCCCTTTAACCTGTCCCGGTACTGCAGCCCACTCATCCCCTTAATTACCTTGGTCTTCCTCCTCTGCCACTTCTCTGGTTCTGCTATGTCCTTTTTATACACAGGTGTCCGATATTGTACATAACATTCCATGTGTGGTCTATGTTCTTGTCATGAGCATTAATGCGCCTTTTGATGCATGCCATTATCTTATTTTCCTTGTCAAAAGCTGCCTGGCATTGGTCAATAAAGTAAAGTTTTATTAACATGGTAACATAGGCTGAAAAAAATACATTTGTCCATCCAGTTCAGCCTGTTATCCTGCAAGTTGATCCAGAGAAAGGCAAAAAAAAAAACAAAAAAAAAACTGTGAGGTAGAAGCCAATTTTCCACATTGGAGGAGAAAAAATCCTTCCCAACTCCAATCAGGCAATCAGAATAACTACCTGGATCAACAACCTATCTCTAGTAACTATAACCTGTAATATCATTACACTCCAGAAATACATCCAGGCCCCTCTTGAACTCTTTTAGTGAACTCACCATCACCACCTCCTCAGGCAGAGCGTTCCATAGTCTCACTGCTCTTATCGTAAAGAATCCTCTTCTATGTTTGTGTACAAACCTTCTTTCATCCAGACGCAGAGGATGTCCCCTTGTAAAAAGTCCTTGGGATAAATAGATAATGGGAGAGATCTCTGTACTGACCCACGATATATTTACACATAGTTATTAGATCTCCCCTCAGTCGTCTTTTTTCTAAACTGAATAACCCTAATTTTAATACTCTTTCTGGTTACTGAAGTCCACCCATTCCAGTTATTACTTTAGTTGCCCTCCTCCGAACCCTCTCCAGCTCTGCTATGTCCGCCTTGTTCACAGGAGCCTGGAACTGTACACAGTACTGCATGTGTGGTCTGACTAGTGATTTGTAAAGTGGTAGGACTATGTTCTCATCACGGGCATCTATGCCCCGTTTTATGCCACCCATTATCTTATTGGCCTTGATAGCAGCTGCCTGACACTAGTTTTTACAGCTTAGTTTCTATGTCAGTGTTCCCTCCACCTAAGAAGGGAGGGAATAGAGAATGATTGTTACTGCGTAGAGAACTGCAGTGGATTTACAAACTACAAACCCTAAAACTGGGTGGGCTTAATGTGGACTTCAATTTGGGGGAAGTCTAGGGTAGTGCAGTCTCTTGTGGTGTATTGTCATTTGTCTTGACCTTGTTTAGGATGGGATATGTGACATGTACTGTATCTTGATTCTAACATTACCTTTTCTTTGTTGTTTTAGGTTCCCTTAAACATCAGCAATGTCTCATCAGGATCATCTCTATGGAGCAGCCTGTGTCTAGTTAGTTTCTTTTGTTTGATTTTTTTAATTGTACCCTAAAATGGTGTGGACACTTACAAACGAGGTGGGCTACACATATATACAGGTGAAACTCGAAAAAATTTAATATTGTGCAAAGTTCATTTATTTCAGTAATGCAACTTAAAAGGTGAAACTAATATATGAGATAGACTCATTACATGCAAAGTGAGATATTTCAAGCCTCTATTTGTTATAATTTGGATGCTTATGGCTTACAGCTTATGAAACCCCAAAGTCTCAATTTTGAAGTACCCATTGCTCAGGGGGTATGGATTAATTAGCTGACTAGAGTGTAACACTTTGAGCCTAGAATATTGAACCTTTTCACAAAATTCTCATTTTAAGCTGCATTGATGCAATTCCTTTTAATTTGCATTAGGCCTCATGCACACGACCGAAAAATCGGCAAAATGCACCGTTTTGCAGCCGAGACCGTGATCCGTGTATCCTGTCCGTCAAAAAAATAGGACCTGTCCTATTTTTTGGACGGACAATGGTTCACGGACCCATTCAAGTCAATGGGTCCGTGAAAGAACACGGATGCACACAAGATTGGCATCCGTGTCCGTGATCCGTGGCCGTAGGTTACTTTCATACAGACGGGTCCAAAGATCCGTCTGCATAAAAGCTTTTTCAGATCTAAGTTTTCACTTCGTGAAAACTCATATCCGACAGTATATTCTAACACAGAGGCGTTCCCATGGTGATGGGGACGCTTCTAGTTAGAATACACTACAAACTGTGTACAAAACTGCCCCCTGCTGCCTGGCAGCACCCGATCTCTTACAAGGGGCCGTGATCAGCACAATTAACCCATTCAGGTGCGGCACCTGAAGGGGTTAATTGTACTATCATATCCCCCTGTAAGAGATCAGGGGTGCCAGGCAGCAGGGGGCAGACCCCCCCCTCCCCAGTTTAAATATATTGGTGGCCAGTGCGCCCCCCCTCCCTCCCTTGTAATAATTAGTTGGTGGCACAGTGTGCGCCCCCCCACCCCCCCGCCCCCTCCTTCCTCCCTCTATTGTAATAATTCGTTGGTAGCACAGTGTGCGCCCCCCATCGGCACCCCCCTCCCTCTATAGCATTAACAACATTGGTGGCCAGTGTGCGGCCTCCCATCTCCCCCCCCCCCCCGCGATCATTGGTGGCAGCGGAGTTCCGATCGGAGTCCCAGTTTAATCGCTGGGGCTCCGATCGGTAACCATGGCAACCAGGACGCTACTGCAGTCCTGGTTGCCATGGTTACTTAGCAATAGTACAATAGTAGAAGCATCATACTTACCTGGGAGCTGCGATGTTCATGTCCGGCCGGGAGCTCCACCTACTGGTAAGTGACAGGTCTGTGCTGCGCATTGCTAAATGAACTGTCACTTACTAGTAGGAGGAGCTCCTGGCTGGACACAGACATCGCAGCTCCCAGGTAAGTATGAATCTTTTACTATTGTACTATTGCTAAATAACCATGGCAACCAGGGCTGCAGTAGCGTCCTGGTTGCCATGGTTACCGATCGGAGCCTCAGCGATTAAACTGGGACTCTGATCAGAACTCCGCTGCCACCAATGATCTGGGGGGAGAGAGGGGAGGCCGCACACTGGCCACCAATGTTGTTAATGCTATAGAGGGAGGGAGGGCCGATGGGGGGCGCACACTGTGCCACCAACGAATTATTACAATAGAGGGAGGAAGGGGCGGCTGGGTGGGTGCACACTGTGCCACCAATGAATTATTACAATAGAGGGAGGAAGAGGGGGCCGGGGGGGGGGGGCGCACCCTGTGCCACCAACAAATTATTACAATAGAGGGAGGAAGGGGGGGCGATGGGGGGCGCACACTGTGCCACCAACGAATTATTACAATAGAGGCAGGAAGGGGGGGGGGGGGCGGGGGGCCGCAAACTGTGCCACCAATCTATTATTACAATAGAGGGAGGGGTTAATTGTGTGGCACCTGAGGGGTTAATTGTGCTGATCACGGCCCTCTGTAAGAGATCGGGAGCTGCCAGGCAGCAGGGGGCAGTCATGTACACAGTTTGTAGTGTATTCTTACTAGAAGCGTCCCCATCACCATGGGAACGCCTCTGTGTTAGAATATACTGTCAGAAATGAGTTTTCACGATCTAACTCATATCCGACAGTATATTCTAACATAGAGGCGTTCCCATGGTGATGGGTACGCTTCAAGTTAAAATATACCATCGGATTGGAGAAAACTCTGATCCGATGGTATAAAAGGGACTCCTGACTTTACATTGAAAGTCAATGGGGACGGATCAGTTTGAAATGGTTGCGATATTGTGTCAACGTCAAACGGATCCGTCCCCATTGACTTGCATTGTAATTCAGGACGGATCCGTTTGGCTCCGTGGATCCTCCAAAAACCAAGGAAGACCCACGGATGAAAAAACGGTCATGGATCACAGACCTACGGACCCCGTTTCTGCGGACCGTGAAAAAATACTGTCGTGTGCATGAGGCCTTACTGAAATAAATGTACATTTGCACGATATTCAATTTTTTTCTAGTTTTACCTGTATATCTCTTCTTTCTGCTTTTTGATACTTGCCTATTATCCAGAGAAATGAAATCTGGTTGCCCTGACAGACTTTAATGGGTCTCAACCCGAATTCTAAGGCCCCTTTTTTAAACCCCATCTAAGTACTAAGTTGATACTGTGCCACAATGCTTTTCAATGTCCAAGGACGATTGATTCAATCAACAGGGGCACTGACTATGCCCCTAGGTGGCATCATGGTTATGGAGATAAGCAGAGGAGGTGATAAATTATGGTGATGATAATAGAAGGTGGAGACTCAGTTAACTAGCCAGATGATCTGTGGCTAGTTACTATGCACCTATGGCCTTTATACCTTTATGCTAATCGACACCAATACTATCTACATTCTAGAGGACACCAGTATTTAATATTGTACTGGATATATTAGTTCATAATGTTTACCATTTCTTTATTTCTCCCTTATCTTGTATTTTCTCTAATTAGTTAGTAGCCATCACCTATTTGTGCCACACACTGGCTATATAGTTACCGTCCCTCCCTGACGCATGCGTGGTGAGCCGCTGCAGCACATTCTGATGCATTCTGGCAGCTGACGGCTGTGTATGACCTTGTGACATGGTACGTAGAGAGCGCACGCAAGTTCTGATGCATGTGGCGCAACGTTCATACGAGCACTCTGACCTAGAACATTTGCAGTAAGTTTGAATGGATGATATCTAGTAACCATTTATGAAACTCACGCCTCCATTAGGATGATCCTGTAAGTGATAATACACACCTAAATAGGTGTGTCTTTTGATTTTAATTGTTCATATGTGATGTGGGGATGAACAGGATAAATGGAAAATACACTATATTGCTGTATTGTAAGCAAAAATATTATGAATATGCACTATTGTGATATAAGGAACACATATCCTGTGGCACTGTCTTTTGAGATATTCACTTTTGGCAGAGATTATGATTTAATTTGAAAATGTGTTCATGATTGATCATTTTATGTGATCCCTCCCATTTTGCCTTTATATGAGTTGTTTGCACATATCACATTGCTTGAGAAAGGCCTAATTGTGTTGGGCTGAAACGTGGCAAGTTGGGTGAATAAAGTGGTCCATCTTTTTCACTACTGGGAGTGCTACCTCGCTCTATATTTTGGGGATAAATATAGGCCCAATTACCTACAGCCTGAAGGAATAGCAACTACTTCTGAACAACTCTGACTTGTGCTGCTGTTTTCTTACTTCTAGATAATATATATATATATATATATATATATATATATAGTAGAACTAGTGATGTCCCGAACTATTCGCCGGCGAACGTGGCTTGTTCGCGTTCGCCGCGGCAGGTGAACATATGCGATGTTCGGTCCGCCCCCTATACATCATCATTGAGCAAACTTTGACCCTGTACCTCACAGTCAGCAGACACATTCCAGCCAATCAGCAGCAAACCCTCCCTCCCAGACACTCCCACCTCCTGGACAGCATCCATTTTAGATTCATTCGGAAGCTGCATTCTTAGTGAGAGGAGGGACAGTGTAGCTGCTGCTGTTTTAATAGGGAAATCGATAGCTAGGGCAGTGTTCTGTGTCCACAGACTCATCTGCTGTAAGGGCTGGTACATCAGTCTGCTTTTTTTAAAAAAATTTTATTAATATATACATATATATATATATATATATATATATATGTATATATATATATTGCAGTTGCCTGCCCGTGTGTGAGAGGCTGCAGCCCACAAACTGCACTGTGTGCACACCACTCATATAGGGTGTCACAGTACCTTGCAGAGAAAAAAAAAGTCATTTTATTTATTTATATATAATCGCGGTTGCCAGACAGTGAGAGGCTGCAGGCTCATAGACTGTACTGTGCGCACACCATTCATACAAGGTGTCACAATACCTTGCAGATAAAACTAAAGTCAATACATTTTTTCTCTTTAATACATATAATCGCAGTTGCAAGCCAGTGAGTGTCTCGCCCACAGACTGTACTGTGGCCACTGGCGAGGCCACCACTTGTACTGTTACAGGGTGTCACAATACCTTGCAGATAAAACTAAAGTAAATGAATATTTTCTATGTTACATAGTCGCAGTTGCAAGCCAGTGTGTGTCAGGCCCACACAGACTGTACTGTGCCCACTGCCCACCACTTATATAGGGTGGCACAGTACCTTGCACGCATAGTACCACTTATAAAAAAAAAATGACAGGCAGAGGCAGGCCACCCCACAGGGGCCGTCGTGGTCGTGGTGCTGTGATTTCCACTGGCCCTGGAATAATACCCAGTGTTCAGAGGCCACATACCCTGAACCCGAAAAATTCTGAGGACATAGTTGACTGGCTTACACAGGACACCCAACCTTAACAGCTTCCGCTAAGAACCTTGACGCACCATCCTCCTCCAGCTCAGCTTCGGTCACCTGCTCTCAAGTTACCACTCAACACACATGTACGTACAGTGTGATGATGATGATGATGATGATGATGTTGTACCCGCTGCTGCTTCCTTTGCTGAGGTGTCAGATACAAGTGAAGTGGTTGATGATGACGATGTGTCCGTGGATGCCACGTGATTGCCTTGTCAAAGAGAAGAAGAAGAGGGGGAAAGTTCAGAAGGAGAGACAGAGAGAAGGAGGAGACGAGTTGGAAGCAGGGGGAGGTCATCGCAAGGAGCTAGTGGCACAGTCAGACAGCATGTATCGGCACCCGGGGTCAGCCAGACAGCACACAAATCAACGCATGCTGTTGCCACCACCAGAATGCCATTATTGCAAAGCTCAGCAGTGTGGCATTCTTTTTGTGTGTCTGCCTCTGATAACAGCAATGCCATTTGCTACCTGTGCCAAAAGAAACTGAGTCATGGGAAGTCCAACACCCACCTCGGTACAACTGCTTTGCAAAGGCACATGATCTCAAATCACAAATGCCAATGGGATCAATACATGAGTACAAGCAGCACACAAACTCAAAGCCACCATCCTCCTCCTGGTGCAGCATCTTCAGCCACGTCAACCATTGCTGTCCTCCTTGCCCCCTCTCAACCACCCGCCACTCCGCCTCTCACCTTCAGCAGTTCCATCTCATCTGCCCACAGTCAGGTGTCTGTCAAGGAAATGTTTGAGCGTAAGAAGCCAATGTCACAGAGTGACCCCCTTGCCCGGCGTCTGACAGCTGGCTTGACGGAACTCTTAGCCCGCCAGCTTTTACCATACCAGCTGGTGGAGTCTGAGGCCTTCAAAAAAAAATTCGCTATTGGGACACCACAGTGGAAGGTACCCGGACAATTTTTTTTTCAAAAAAGGCAATCCCAAACCTCTACTCTGTTATTGAAAAGGAAGTCATGGCATCTCTGGCATACAGTGTTGGGGCAAGGGTCCATCTGACCACTGATACCTGGTCTGCAAAGCACGTTCAGGGCAGGTATATCACGTACACTGCGCATTGGGTAAACCTTCTGATGGCTGACAAGCATGGAATGCGCGGCTCTGCAGCGGAGTTGGTGACACCACCACGACTTGCAGGCAGGCCTACTGCCACCTTCTCTACTCCGCCTACTCCATCCTCTTCGATAACCTCCTCGGCTGAGTCCTCTTCTGCTGTGGCGTCTGGCTGCACATCAACTGATTGCCCCCAGCTCCCCAGGGGCTATTCCACATCCCGGATACGACAGTGTCACGCTGTCTTGGGGTTGACTTGCCTGAAAGCAGAGAGCCACACCGGACCAGCACTCCTGTCCGCCCTGAACGCACAGGTGGATCTGTGGCTGACCTCGCACCAACTGGAGATCGGCAAAGTGGTGTGTGACAATGGAAGCAATTTGTTGGCGGCATTGAATTTGGGCAAGTTGTCACATGTGCCGTGCATGGCACATGTGTTGAATCTCATCGTACAATGCTTTGTGTCTAAGTACCCAGGCTTACAGGACGTCCTCAAGCAGGCCAGAAAGGTGTGTGGCCATTTAAGGCGTTCCTACACGGCCATGGCGTACTTTTACGATATTCAGCGGCGAAACAACATGCCAGTGAGGCGCTTGATTTGCGACAGCCCGACACATTAGAATTCAACACTCCTAATGTTCGACTGCCTGCTCCTACAAGAAAAAGCCATCAACGAGTATTTGTATGACCGGGGTGCTAGGACAGCCTTTGCAGAGTTTGGAATCTTTTTGCCATGTTACTGAACGCTCATGCGCAATGCCTGTAGGCTCATGCATCCTTTTGAGGAGGTGACAAACCTAGTCAGTTGCACCGAATGCACCATCAGCGAACTCATCCCATTTGTTTTCTTCCTGGAGCGTGCCCTGCAAAGAGTGCTGGATCAGGCTGTAGATGAGCGTAAGGAGGAAGAGTTGTGGTCACCATCACCACCAGTAACAGCCTTGTCATCATCGCTTGCTGGACCTGCGGCAACGCTGGAAGAGGAGTATGAGGAAGAGGAGTCAGAGGAGGAATGTGGCTTTGAGGAGGAGGAAGACCAACCACAGCAGGCATCCCAGGGTGCTCGTTGTCACCTATCTGGGACCCGTGGTGTTGTACGTGGCTGGGGGGAAGAACAGACCGTCAATGACATCAGTGAGGATGAGGAACGGGAAATGTGTAGCTCGGCATCCAACCTTGTGCAAATGGGATCTTTCATGCTGTCATGTCTGTTGAGGGACCCTCGTATAAAAAGGATGATGGAGAACGACCTGTACTGGGTGGCCACGCTACTAGACCCCTGGTATAAGCAGAAAGTGGCGGAAATGTTACCAAATTACCGAAAGTTTGAAAGGATGCAGCAGTTCAAAACCAAACTAAAAAATATGCTTTACACAGCTTATAAGGGGGATGTCACAGCACAACGGGAATCTAACTGGGGAAGAGGTGAAAGTAATCCTCCTCCTACCACGACCACGGCAGCAAGGACAGGACGCTTTACAGATATGTTGTTGATGGAGGACATGCAGAGCTTTTTCAGTCCTACACATCGCCACAGCCCTTCGGGATTCAGCCTTAGAGAACGACTCGACCGACAGGTAGCAGACTACCTCGCCTTAACTGCAGATATCGACACTCTGAGAAGCGACATGACTTGGCCTCAAAATGGTCCCCACGCTGCTGTATTTAATGTCTGCATACCGCATGACTTTCGTGAATTCTCCACCACCAACTATGGTTCAAGCTGCAATGTTTTAGTCACCTTTCTGCCTGGAAAACATCAATTTTTCCGGCCGCTGTTACAACAGCGGCTGCAACAATACCATTATTTTTCAGGCATGTGTACATGCCTAATTTTTCTGTCCTCTGGTGCTGCACTGTGGCTGCAAAAACAAAACAAACAAAACAAAAAGGCACATACAAGTGTCAATACCCCTTCATGATCGTTAACTTGTTGTGGTGAAGGGGCTTGCGTATCACAATGAAGCGATCATCACCTTTATGAGTGAGTTGGCAATGTTGCCACACCCCAGATGATAAGGCCGTTGCTTCATTATGATCAGACCAAAAGCGATCGGCTGGATGTTTTTTCATAGAAAAAACATTAATTTTTATTTATTTTTTTAAGTTGTATGGGTTTTTAATACATAAAATAAAAAAATCTTAATAAAGTCTCTTAATAGTTTATTAGAAATAATGCAGACAATTTAGAAATTCCCTATCAATTCCAATACAAAGCAAGTACAGAGCTCAGAACTAAATTATCTCAGGATGTCGTAATGGTTCGTTAATTCGACAATGGTTAATCAATTCGACACACGTCCCCGGATAGGGGACGTAACAGGGATTAAACTGATAGGAATAGTACTAGTTAAGACACCACTCATATAGGGTGTCACAGCACATTGCTCCGTGCACGCGCAGTGCCCCAACTTGGGAGTAAGAGGACCGACTATGCTGCTTTTTCCATCTCCTGGTTCCTAAAATCAATTCAGTTTGGTGTATCAGAGTTTGGTCTGTCACTGTGAAGGCAGTCAAAGGTGCCTTAAATTTTTTCCACAAAAGGCAATCCCCGATATGGGACGTAAGAGGATTTAAACTGATAGGAATAGTACTAGTTAAGACACCACTCATATAGGGTGTCACAGCACATTTCTCTGTGCACGCGCAGTGCCCCAACTTGGGAGTAAGAGGACCGACCAAGCTGCTTTTTCCATCTCCCGGTTCGTAAACTCAATTCAACACAAGTCCCCAGATAGGGGATGTAACAGGGATTAAACTGATAAGAATAGTACTAGTTAACACACCACCCACACCGTGTGGCAGAGTACATTGCACAGCGCACGTGGTGCCCCAAATTGGAAGTAACAAGAAGGACGCAAACAGATAAATCACATTTCTGCAAGGGGTTTGTCAACTTTTGACAACTGTTTGCGGTTGTCTAAAATCCATTCAATACACGTCCTGATAGGGGACGTAACAGGGATTAAACTGATGAGAACTGTACTACAGAAAATACCACTCATATCGTGTGTGAGAGTAAATTGCACAGCGCAGACGCAGTGACCATGGATTCAAACAAAGGGTAGGGAGCCAGCGTTTTTTTAACCATCAATTCAATTCACCTTTTGGGGACCCTTGGTGTTGTACGTGGCTGGGTGGAGGAAGAAACCTTCAATGACATCAACGGGACATGGCTAGCTTGATATCCAACCTTGTGCAAATGGAGTTTGCGGTTGAGCAAATGGACTGTTTGCGGTTGTTTGCGGTGCATTAAAAGGGGAGTTTGGTCTGTCAATTTCTGTGAAGCGGGCGTAACCCTTACACTACCTGATCGATACAACATCATACCTGATCGTATACACACATTGGATCTTATAAACCACGTTGTTCAAAAAAAATTAGGATTGTTAGGTGATTTATGCCCTTTATGGATTAAAACCCAACTCTGCGTCAACTATGTAATTTTCCATGGGAGTTTTGCCATTGATCCCCCTCCGGCATACCACAGTCCAGGTGGTAGTCCCCTTGAAACAACTTTCCCATCACTACTGTGGCTAGAAAGAGTCCCTGTGGGTTTTAAAATTCGCCTGCCTATTGAAGTCTATGGCGGTTCGCGAACATTTGAGGAAATTCGTGTTCGCCGTTCGCAAACTGAAAATTTTATGTTCGCGACTTCTCTAAGTAGAACACGATGGCGGCACTGGAGAGAAAAAAAAACTGGCGGGTTCTAGGTCCAAGGGTGTGGCTGCTTACCCTGTAGAAATAGATATTAAAACCGAACAGCACTCCAAGTAAAAGACAAGTGGTGTTTATTCACCCATGTGGTAAGGCAATGTTTCAGCTCATACAAAGAGCCTTTTTCAAGCAATGAACACAAGTTCATCATGGGGTATATATAGTCCAAACCCTACCATACAATGAATAGCAAAGCAATACACACCAATTAACATATTAAGCAAAAAATAGAATATTATAAATACATTAAAAGTCTCTAATTCATACAGAGTGCATATGTTCCATGTGATGACATACCCATATAAAAGTGCAGTGCATTCATATTAGCGATCATAGAAAAATACATAATAAAGTGCCAAGTGCCAACAATTGAATACATGTGTGCATCATCAATAAATATATAAGTGGGAGGAGAGATGCGATGCATGGAGATCTATGAAATAGGAAGAAGGGGCAATGACATACTCTGCAAGAGCACCTGAGTCCCACACGCAGACTATCGCCAAACCCGGCGTTTGGAAGTTGCTGTTGCGCAAGCGCCAGGTTGCGTCATAGACCTACGGCATGAGGTCACAACGTGCCGTTTGAAGAGCATGCACTCTAGCTATCAGCCATACCAGCGGCCATTTTACAATTGGTCGAGACCTCTCCTGCCATGAGCGCATTAGTGCTAAGATGCGGACAGCGCCATCACGGAATGTGGCAGTTTACACCACGTCCTAACTTAACCGCCTCTGGACCGCATAACGCAGATGTGCGGTCCGGAGACGGCAGCGCTGCGCACAGTCATGCATATACGCGTCATATCGCGAGACGCGAGATGACACGCTTTGCCGGCCCGCGCATGCGCAGTTCGGCCCGGCATTTCGTCGAGGGGGGTCGCGTCATCAGCTTGCCAGCCAATGATCGCGGCTGGCAAGCTGATGATTTATGATTTTTTTTAAAACCAATCAGAGTGCCAGATAACAGATCATATTAGTAAATATGATCTGTTATATGGCTGTCCTGCTCCTCTGCTGGTTCTTTTCGTCGGTTGGATCCAGCAGAGGAGCAGGCTACACAGTGAGTACACCAACACTACATACTAGCCCCAGATCACCCCCCTGAACCCCAATTAACCCTTTGATCACCCCTTTGATCGCCCCTGTCAATCACTAGTGAAAGGAAAAAAGTGATCAGTGTAAACTGTCACATTTTTTTTTCACTGGTATTGACCGTTAGGTTTTAGGTATAGTTTAGGCCCCTTGGTTACGTAGTTTAGGGATCGGTTAGCGCCCAGCCCACCGCACCGCAGTCACTGATTCGCTGATTAGCGTATCGCTAATCAGCATTTGTACTTTTATAGTATCTGGAAGTGATCAAAACTGATCACAGTCAGATCTATAATTGTACTAGTGTCACTTTAGTTCGCCCTCCACCCAAAACCCAGTGTTTGCCCGATCAGGCCTGATCGGTCGCCCACACGTGCGTTCACCCACGCCCGCCCACCGCAGTGACAAAAAATATTTTTTTTTGATCACTGCAAATTCACTTTACACACGCTGCGGCGATAAAAAAAATCAGTTTTGATATTTGTTATCAACCGCAGCGGCCTCCGGTACTTCGCTAGCCTCCCCTTTGTAAGACAGGCTTGCTTTTTTTTCTTGGGTAGTCTCAGGGAATACCCCTAAATTTAGTTGCCCAAATGTCAAACAGGGGGTATTCTTCTGAAGAGGCCTACAGGCTTCTGACCCAGTCGGATGAGGAATGGGAACCCTCATCTGATGAATCTAGCGGGTCAGAATACGAACCTGTAGAAAGCAGTGGCTCTCTGACCCAAAGTTCGGACGAGGAGGCTGAGGTCCCTGATAGCACCAGGCCGGGTACCGGCCCCGTGTCGCTAGACCACAGGTTGCAAAGGATCCGCTTCAAGAGCAGCAGAGTGGGGCTGCTGCTGTCGGATTACGTGGTGAGGCATACACCAGCAGCGCAGCCCTCCCTGGACCTAGTACCAGCACTGCCGTAGAACATGGTGAAGTAGCGAGCACCAGAAGGGCAGTTGAAGCTGGTACGGTGGCACGTGCAGTAGTGACCCCGTCGCAGCCACCGCAAAGACGTGCCCGTAGAGCCCCTAGAATCCCTGAGGTGCTGGCAAACCCTGATTGGCAGTCCCCAACTTCAGCTGCACCTGTAGTTTTCCCTTTCACTGCCCAGTCTGGAGTTCGGGTTGAGACAGCTCAGATCGGTTCGGCCCTGGGATTTTTTGAGCTGTTCTTGACTGCGGAGCTCTTAGACTTAGTTGTGGCCGAAACAAACAGGTATGCCACACAATTTATAACCGCTAACCCGGGAAGCTTTTATGCCCATCCTTTCCGGTGGAAACCAGTTCAAGTTTCCGAAATTAAAACTTTTCTGGGCCTTCTCCTCAACATGGGTCTAACTAAAAAGCATG
This sequence comes from Bufo gargarizans, assembly GCF_014858855.1. Lineage (NCBI taxonomy): Eukaryota > Metazoa > Chordata > Amphibia > Anura > Bufonidae > Bufo > Bufo gargarizans. The sequence continues at coordinate 361,022,451 of NC_058083.1, read as the reverse complement.
AATTGCGGTCATATTGGTCCACAAACCCAATTCATCACATGCCCATGTTCTCTGCTGCTATGTCCAGGGCACGTTTTGAGGCCATCCTGCGTTTCCTGCACTTTAGCGACAACACCGCCTCCCGTCCCAGAGGCCACCCTGCTTTTGACCGGCTCCACAAAATTCGGCCCCTCATAGACCATTTCAACCTGAAAATTTGCAGATTTGTATACCCCAGAGCAAAACATCTGCGTAGACGAGTCCCTGATACATTTTACCGGGCGCCTTGGCTTCAAACAATACATCCCAAGCAAGCGCGCCCGGTATGGGGTCAAATTGTATAAGCTCTGTGAAAGGGCCACAGGCTATACCCACAAATTTCGGATCTATGAGGGAAAAGATCAGACCCTGGAGCCGGTCGGTTGCCCTGACTACCTGGGGAGCAGTGGGAAGACAGTTTGGGACTTGGTGTCACCCTTAATCGGCAAGGGGTACCATCTTTATGTGGACAATTTTTACACAAGTGTGGCCCTCTTTAGGCATTTGTTTCTAGAACGGATTGACGCCTGTGGCACCGCGCGAACTAGTCACGCGGGCTTCCCCCAACGGCTCGTTACCACCCGTCTTGCAATGGGGCAGAGGGCCGCACTGTGTAACGAAGAACTGCTCGTGGTGAAATGGAGAGACAAGCGTGACGTTTACATGCTCTCCTCCATTCATGCAGACACGACAATACAAATTGAGCGAGCAACCCGTGTCATTGAAAAGCCCCTCTCAGTCCACGACTATAACCTTCACATGGGAGGGGTGGACTTCAATGACCAGATGTTGTCTCCGTATTTAGTTTCCCGCAGAACCAGACGCTGGTATAAGAAGGTGTCTGTATATTTAATTCAATTGGCTCTGTATAATAGTTTTGTTCTCTACAGTAAGGCTGGGAGAACACGATCCTTCCTCAAATTTCAGGAAGAGATCATCGAGAACCTCCTGTACCCAGGAGGTTCCGTGGCCCCATCCACCAGTGTAGTTAGCCGTCTACACGAGCGACATTTCCCCAATGTCGTTCCTGGTACCTCAACCCAACCGTCACCCCGAAAAAGATGTTGTGTCTGTAGCAGGAGTGGAATAAGGCGTGACACCCGCTATTTCTGTCCTGACCAGTAAGCGAAAAGGTTAATGTTTAGTTCAAAAAGTTAAAGTTTATATATTCTGTTCCAAAGTTAATAAAATTATTGTGTTGCGGCCTGTTTTTTTCTTTTTTTTTTTTCTTTTTTTTACCTTCCAGGTGGACCAACCGATCGACTAGCTGCAGCACTGATGTGCATTCTGACAGAAGCATTGCGCTGCTGTCAGATTACACGCAAGTCGGTGTATGCGGCGCTGCAAGACGAGATTTCTCCTCTGCAGTAACAGATACGTTTGCCGAGGCATACAAGCTGAGGAGGAGGCGGCGTTCCTATGCTTTGGCAAACACTTTGTATATAAAAATAAAATAAAAATCCTGGCAATGATTTATTCATCCACATCGATTGATGCGAATGGAGAAATCTGGTTTGCCAGGGCATACGAGCTAAGTGGGTATGGATGTTGTGCGGAGCTCCTATGTCCTGGCAGACGCCTTTCCCCTCCTTTTTTTTTTTTTTGGCAGAGATTTTTTCATCCACATTGATCGATGCGAATGAAGAAATCTGTGCCGTTCATTTTTTTCTTTCAGCCCAGAGGCTGAACGGAAAAACTAATCTCATTACCTGTATGCTCAATATAAGGAGAATAGCAGAAACTCCTAATGCTGGCCATACATGTAATGATTGCGGAGACCCTCAAATGCCAGGGCAGTACAAACACCCCACAACTGACCCCATTTTGGAAAGAAGACACCCCAAGGTATTTGCTGAGGGGCATATTGAGTCCATGAAAGATTTAAATTTTTAAGTTAGTGGAAAGTGAGAATTTGTGAGAAAAAACAAAAAAAAATCAATTTCCGCTAACTTACGCCACAAGTGACCCCATTTTGGAAAGAAGACACCCCAAGGTATACCGTGAGGGGCATGGCGAGTTCCTAGAATTTTTTATTTTTTGTCGCAAGTTAGTGGAATATGAGACTTTGTAAGGAAAAAAGAGAGAAAAAAAAAATCATCATTTTCCGCTAACTTGTGACAAAAAAAATAATTCTAGGAACTCGCCGTGCCCCTCACGGAATACCTTGTGGTGTCTACTTTCCAAAATGGGGTCACTTGTGGGGTAGTTATACTGGGGTCTATATGTGTGAGAAGTACTTTGCAATCAAAATGTGTAAAAAATGGCCTGCGAAATCCGAAAGGTGCACTTTGGAATATGTGCCCCTCTGCCCACCTTGGCAGCAAAAAAGTGTCACACATCTGGTATCGCCATATTCAGGAGAAGTTGGGGAATGTGTTTTGGGGTGTCATTTTACATATACCCATGCTGGGTGAGAAAAATATCTTGGTCAAATGCCAACTTTGTATAAAAAATTGGGGAAAAGTTGTCTTTTGCCAAGATATTTCTCTCACCCAGCATGGGTATATGTAAAATGACACCCCAAAACACATTCCCCAACTTCTCCTGAGTACGGCAATACCAGATGTGTGACACTTTTTTGCAGCCAAGGTGGGCAAAGGGGCACACATTCCAAAGTGCACCTTTCGGATTTTGCAAGCCATTTTTTACACATTTTGATTGCAAAGTACTTCTCACACATTTGGGCCCCTAAATTGCCAGGGCAGTATAACTACGCCACAAGTGACCCCATTTTGGAAAGAAGACACCCCAAGGTATTCTGTGAGGGGCATGGCGAGTTCCTAGAATTTTTTATTTTTTGTCACAAGTTAGTGGAATATGAGACTTTGTAAGAAAAAAAAAATCATCATTTTCCGCTAACTTGTGACAAAAAATAAAAAGTTCGATGAACTCACTATGCCCATCAGCGAATACCTTAGGGTGTCTACTTTCCGAAATGGGGTCATTTGTGGGGTTTTTCTACTGTTTGGGCATTGTAGAACCTCAGGAAACATGACAGGTGCTCAGAAAGTCAGAGCTGCTTCAAAAAGCAGAAATTCACATTTTTTGTACCATAGTTTGTAAACGCTATAACTTTTACCCAAACCATTTTTTTTTTTTACCAAACATTTTTTTTATCAAAGACATGTAGAACTATAAATTTAGCGAAAAATGTATATATGGATGTCGTTTTTTTTGCAAAATTTTACAGCTGAAAGTGAAAAATGTCATTTTTTTGCAAAAAAATCGTTACATTTTGATTAATAACAAAAAAAGTAAAAATGTCAGCAGCAATAAAATACCACCAAATGAAAGCTCTATTAGTGAGAAGAAAAGGAGGTAAAATTCATTTGGGTGGTAAGTTGCATGACCGAGCGATAAACTGTGAAAGTAGTGTAGTGAAGAAGTGTAAAAAGTGGCCTGGTCATGAAGGGGGTTTTACCTAGCGGGGTTGAAGTGGTTAAGGCTATCTTGGAGACTATACAGTGAGGATGTGTCTCGTCACAGGGACAGACCTTCTACCCAGGTGGGCACAATGTGTCGGCAAGCATGACGGGACTCGCCTCGACTACCTCCACTACGTCCACAATACATTTCCAAATACTACCCAAATACGTCCAGTGCACATCTTGCATGATGTATACAGTCCTGGAACTGCAGTTCCAGGGTGCATATCTTTGTTCTAGATGTGAGCAAATAACCCATTTGGAATTGCAAATTGAGTCTCTAAACGGGCAAGTTGCAACACTGAGAGGCATTGATAATTTGCGAAAGAGTTTGCTTCTCACCGAGCAAGCACTCTTTGGGGTAGATGAGGGGGAGGGTGACAGAGAGGAGGCTGAGGAAAGTGAGGTAGCTAGCTGGGTAACAGTTAGAAAGCGGGGTAGAGGGAAGAGTGCCAGGGAGGCTAGCCCTGATCTGACACACCCCAACAAGTTTGCATGTTTGGCAGATGAGGGGGATGTCAGTCCGGGGACAGCACTGCTGCAGCCGGACACTTCCTCTGCCAGTCAGGGGAATGTCAGCTCCAGTAAGCAGGGAACCAGGAGAGCAGGGCAGGCCAGACAGGTGCTGGTAGTGGGCGACTCCATTATTAGGGGAACAGATAGGGAAATCTGTCACAAAGACCGTGATCGCCGAACAGTGTGCTGTCTTCCTGGCGCTAGAGTTCGACACATCGCGGATCGGGTTGACAGATTACTGGGAGGGGCTGGAGAAGATCCAGCAGTCATGGTCCATATCGGAACCAATTACAAAGTTAGAGGTAGGTGGAGAGTCCTTAAAAATGATTTCAGGGATTTAGGTCAAAAGCTGAGGGCAAGGACCTCAAAGGTAGTATTTTCTGAAATACTGCCTGTACCACGAGCCACACAAGAAAGGCAATGGGAGATTAGGGAGATTAACAAGTGGCTCAAGAACTGGTGTAGGAAGGAGGGGTTTGGGTTCCTGGAGAACTGGGCCGATTTTTCTATCGGCTACAGGCTCTATCGTAGGGACGGGCTGCACCTCAATGGGGAAGGGGCAGCTGTGCTGGGGAGAAAGATGGCTAGAAGGTTGGAGGAGTGTTTAAACTAGGGACTGGGGGGAGGGTAATTACGTTATAGGACGGGAAGATAGCGCAGATAGAGACCGGGGGCAAGGTAATGGGACTGGGGGAGGAATGGAAGGAGGGACTAGAACAGTTCAGAAGGAAAGGTGTAGGGTAAAAAATATACATAAACCTCTCAAATGTATGTATACTAATGCCAGAAGACTGATTAATAAAACTGGTGAACTGGAATTAGTGATGTGTGAGGAGAACTATGACATAGTGGGAATAACTGAGACATGGCTGGATGATAGCTATGACTGGGCAGTTAATGTACAAGGTTACAGTCTGTTTAGAAAGGATCGTCAAAACCGGAGAGGGGGAGGGGTCTGCCTTTATGTAAAGTCCGGTCTAAAGCCCACACTCGCGAAGATATAAGTGAGGGACATGAACATGTGGAGTCAGTGTGGGTAGAGATACATGGAGCTAAAAACAACAATAAATTACTAATAGGAGTTTACTATAAACCACCTAATATACCAGAGTCCACAGAAAATCTATTACTAAACGAGATAGACGAGGCGGCAAATCATAATGAGGTTGTTATTATGGGGGACTTCAACTACCCAGATATAGACTGGGAAACTGAAACTTGTATATCTCATAAAGGAAACAGGTTCTTGGCAATAACCAAAGACAATTACCTCTCCCAACTGGTTCAGGACCCGACTAGAGGGACGGCCATACTGGACTTAGTATTAACCAATAGGCCGGACAGAACAACAGACGTGCAGGTTGGGGGACACCTGGGAAATAGTGACCACAAAGTAATAACCTTCCAATTATCATTCAAAAGAGCGTTTCTACAGGGAGGAACAAAAATACCAAACTTCAAAAAAGCTAAATTTAGCCAACTAAGAAAGGTCATAGGCCAAACTAACTGGGACAAAGTCCTCAAACATAAAAATACAGCCACAAAATGGGATATCTTTAAAAACATCCTAAAATCTCATTGTGAGAGGTACATACCGTATGTTAATAAAAGGTTAAGGAACAAAAAGAAACCAATGTGGATAAATAGAACTGTTAAGAAAGCAATAAATGACAAAAAGAAAGCATATCATTCACTGAAACAGGAGGGGAGCACGGAAGCACTGAAAAACTATAAGGAAAAAAATAGAACATGTAAAAAACAAATAAAAGCGGCCAAACTAGAGACCGAGAGATTAATTGCCAAAGAGAGTAAAACTAACCCTAAAATGTTCTTCAATTATATAAATGTTAAAAAGTATAAATCTGAAGGTGTCGGCCCTTTAAAGAGTAATGAGGGGGAAGTCGTAGAGAGCGATGAGGAGAAAGCAAAGCTGTTAAATATTTTTTCTCCAATGTATTCACTGAGGAAAATAAATTGTCAGATGACATGCAGAATGCAAAAATAAATTCCCCATTAAAAGTGTCCTGTCTGACCCAGGAAGAAGTACATCAGCGACTTAAAAAGATTAAAATAGACAAATCGCCAGGACCGGATGACATACACCCCCGTATCCTAAAGGAATTAAGTAATGTCATAGCCAGACCCTTATTTCTGATATTTGCAGACTCTATACTGACAGGGAATGTCCCACAGGATTGGCGCATGGCATATGTGGTGCCAATATTCAAAAAGGGGCCAAAAACAGAGCCTGGAAACTATAGGCCGGTAAGTTTAACATCTGTTGTGGGTAAACTGTTTGAAGGTTTTCTGAGAGATGCTATATTAGAGCATCTCAACAGAAATAAGCAAATAACGCCATATCAGCATGGCTTCGTGAGGGATCGGTCATGTCAGACTAATTTAATCAGTTTCTATGAGGAGGTAAGTTCTAGATTTGACAGCGGCGAATCAATGGATGTCGTATATCTGGACTTCTCCAAAGCATTTGACACTGTACCACATAAAAGGTTAGTATATAAAATGAGAATGCTCGGACTGGGAGAAAACATCTGTATGTGGGTAAGTAACTAGCTCAGTGATAGAAAACAGAGGGTGGTTATTAACGGTACACACTCAGATTGGGTCACTGTCACTAGTGGGGTACCTCAGGGGTCAGTATTGGGTCCTATTCTCTTCAATATATTTATTAATGATCTTGTAGAAGGCTTGCATAGTAAAGTATCAATTTTCGCAGATGACACTAAACTGTGTAAAGTAATTTACACTGATGAGGACAGTATACTACTACAGAGGGATCTGGATAGATTGGAGGCTTGGGCAGATAAGTGGCAGATGGGGTTTAACACTGATAAATGTAAAGTTATGCACATGGGAAGGAAAAATGCAAGTCACTCGTACATACTAAATGGTAAAACACTCGGTAACACTGACATGGAAAAGGATCTAGGAATTTTAATAAACAGCAAACTAAGCTGCAAAAACCAGTGTCAGGCAGCTGCTGCCAAGGCTAACAAGATAATGGGTTGCATCAGAAGGGGCATAGATTCCCGTGATAAGAACATAGTCCTACCACTTTACAAATCGCTAGTCAGACCACACATGGAGTACTTTGTACAGTTCTGGGCTCCTGTAAACAAGGCAGACATAGCAGAGCTGGAGAAGGTCCAGAGGAGGGCATCTAAAGTAATAACTGGAATGGGGCAACTACAGTACCCTGAAAGATTATCAAAATTAGGGTTATTCACTTTAGAAAAAAGACGACTGAGGGGAGATCTAATTAATATGTATAAATATATCAAGGGTCAGTACAGAGATCTATCCCATCAGCTATTTATCCCCAGGACTGTGACTGTGACGAGGGGACATCCTCTGCGTCTAGAGGAAAGAAGGTTTGTACACAAACATAGAAAAGGATTCTTTACAGTAAGAGCAGTGAGAATATGGAACTCTCTGCCTGAGGAGATGGTGAGTACAATAAAGGAATTCAAGAGGGGCCTGGATGTATTTCTGGAGCTTAATAATATTACAGGCTATAGCTACTAGAGAGGGGTTGTTGATCCAGGGAGTTATTCTGATGGCCTGATTGGAGTCGGGAAGGAAGTTTATAGTCCCCAAAAGTGGAGAAAATTGGCTTCTACCTCACAGGGTTTTTTTTGTTTTGTTTTTTGTTTGCCTTCCTCTGGATCAACTTGCGGGATAACAGGCCGAACTGGATGGACAAATGTCTTTTTTCGGCCTTATGTACTATGTTACTATGTTACCCCTTGTAGAGATCTCTTAATAGTCAAAAGCTAGTGTACAGAAAAAGATATACATATTTGACACAACCTGGAGTATAGCATAAATGCTATCAATAATATAAAATAACATAGGCATGTGGACACTGTATTCATATGCAGGGGACGTTCACTCCTCCTTCTCCGGCATCCATCCCATCTGTGAGAATAAAAAGAGAAAAACTATAAAGTATGGCTTGTTTGTGTTCATGATCCACTATGTGTATTCAGGATCACATATGCTTACACACTGTAGGTCAAACCGTTTCCCTAAGAATACAACCCCGGATTCAGCCCATTGGATTTCAAGCTATCCAAAGTATATATCCAATATAACTCCTTTTTCAACATCAGTATTCTGTTGCCCCCACGTCTAGACATGGGAACATGGTCTAGGATCCAACATTTAAGATCCTTCACCAAGTGATTGAGATCAGAGAAATGTTTCGGAATTGGCAAATCCTGCCTTTTTTTGCGTATCGTATACCGGTAGTTTTTTAGGCGCGTCTTCAAATCAGTAGACTTTTCTCCCACATATAATAACCTGCATTGGCAGGTCAGAACATAGATAACAAAATTAGAGTTACATGTGAGATGAAAACGTATCGGATAAGAGAATCCTGTTGACGGGTGTACACGGAAACTCTCCTTACCATGTGTGGTCAAAAAAGTTTGTGTCAATCTGGATTTGGGACCAATATCTGCTTTCACTAGCTGGTCACGTAAATTTATTGATCTACAATATGAGAAAAGTGGAGGGGATCTAAATTCAGGAACCCCACTCAGGCAGCCCCCCAGGATCCCCCAGTGTCGTTTGATGATACAATTGATGTCTTCACTCTGTTCAGTATACTTGGAAATTAAGGGAATCCTGGTCTGAGACCTATTGGTCTCCCTCCTCTACAAGATACTGCTTCTATCCATAGTGTGGATCTTTGCAATGTCAAGTAGCTCGGAGGGGTACCCCCTTTTTTGAAATATCTTCGCCATCATATTTAGGCCTCATGCACACAACAGTATTTTTTCACGGTCCTCAAAACGGGGTTCCGTTGTTCCGTGATCCGTGTCCGTTTTTTCTTCCGTGTGTCTTCCTTGATTTTTGGAGGATCACCAGACCAGAAAAGTGAAAAAAAAAGTCAAGTTTGTCTTGAAAATGATAGGAAAAAAACGGACACGGATCACGGACGCGGATGACAATCTTGTGTGCCTCCGTGTTTTTTCACGGACCCATTGACTTGAATGGGTCCGCGAACCGTTGTCGGTCAAAATAGTAGGACAGGTCATATTTTTTTGACAGACAGGAAACACGGATCACGGACGCGGATGACAAACGGTGCATTTTCCGAGTTTTCAACGGACCCATTGAAAGTCAATGGGTCCGCAGAAAATCACGGAAAATGGAACAACGGACATGGATGCACACAACAGTCGTGTGCATGAGGCCTTAGGGCGTGCTCTACAATTTCTGGTTCAGAGACAATTCTTTTGACTCTGAGAATATTGAGAGAAGGGTAGATGTTTTATCATGTTGCGTGGATGACCGCTATTGAAACACAAGAGGGTGTTTTTATCTGTGGGTTTGGTAAACAGCTGTGTGATAGCAGGCTCTTTGTATGAGCTGAAACGTTGCCTTACCACATGGGTGAATTAACACCACATGTCCGGTTTTCCTATCTATTTCTACGGGGTAAGCAGCTACACCCCTGGACCTAGCACCCGCCAGTTTTTTTCTGTCCAGTGCCACCATTGTGTTCTACTACACTACGTGCAGAATTATTAGGCAAATGAGTATTTTGACCACATCATCCTCTTTATGCATGTTGTCTTACTCCAAGCTGTATAGGCTCGAAAGCCTACTACCAATTAAGCATATTAGGTGATGTGCATCTCTGTAATGAGAAGGGGTGTGGTCTAATGACATCAACACCCTATATCAGGTGTGCATAATTATTAGGCAACTTCCTTTCCTTTGGCAAAATAGGTCAAAAGAAGGACTTGACAGGCTCAGAAAAGTCAAAAGTATTAAGGCTGGTTACAGCCTGCATTTGTGGGAGGGGCTGCTTACTATATCTCCCCCACGCGTCCTCACCTTGAGGACGGTTGCTTCATGCAGGCTTTCTCCGTCCCGCCACGTCACTTCCGGTTCGCGGTCGCGTCACTTCCGGATGAGTCTCGGCTCCCTGGGCTGCCTCGGCTGGGGGCAGCGTTCGTCCATCGCCCGGCCGGGCTCGGCCGGTCTCTCTCTTCCCTCCAGCCCCGGGGGAGCCTCCTCTTGTCAGGTCTGTTTGGTCCTCGGCGGGTCCGGCGCCTGCAGCGCTTCAGGTGGGGACGGACTGTTCCGCTCGGCTCCCCCTGCGCCCCAGATCTTCAGCGGCATAGCAGAGCTGGACAGGTTCCTCAAGGGTCACGTGGTTCCCCATTGTAATGTACAATACTTTTCTTCACCTGCTTGTACAGTTTGCTTCGATAGTGAATGTATTTATTGCATTATAAGGCATTCACAACTGGGCAATGGCGGTGCAGTGCGATGAGGAGGAGGCCGGGTGTAGGTACAAAATTCCACTGTACTTTACTGCGGCTATTTTGTAGGTGGTTCACACAAGCACTGTACATCCAATGCAGTCTTTACAATGATATATGCAATTTCCAAGGCTGTATATGGAGGACTGGGCTGAATCCCTTTCTTATAGCCTGCACAATCTTTCCTGCACTGTCTCTGGGTATATTTAGATACCCAGGTATCCTCAGGGGAATACAGTCTGAGTAGTGGATCCTTTCTGCCCTTTTTGGCACAGTAGGAAGCCTGAAGCTCATTGCCCCATCATGTGCAGGGATGTCTGTAGCCTCTATAATTGTGTTACCTTTCTCTGGCAAATGTCTGCAATCCTGTTTAGTAACCTTCTGTAAGCTCTTTTCCGTTAAGAATTGACCCGGTGCATTGGTTTATGGCGCGGCAGCGTGGTGCCGCCCTCCTGTGCACACAGGTCTGGCGGCTGTGTCTGCCGCCCTCCTGGGCGCATGCGTCTGGCACCATTGCAGTACCGTCCTCGCATGCTCAGGTTTGGCACAAGCTGTCCCGCCGCCCTCCTGTGCACATGCGTGTGGCACCGCCATGTTACACCTGGGTGCTGATTATTGCTTGTTATCTATACTTGGGTCGTTTTCCACGCTTCTTATCTCGCCCGCCCAGGCTCATTCTGCCTCCATCATCCTGGATCACCCAGGCTCGTTCTGCCTCTGTCATCCTTTCTTGCTCCCCGCCCGGTCCCCGGTCCCGCATCTTCTTTCTCTTCCCTGCTCTCCTAAAGCGATGTTTAAGAATAATGATAATATTAAAACCAATTGGTGCAGTTCTTCTTTAGTACGCCGGATCTGGGGGTATCCACAACTGTAATCAGGTATAATTGCATGTATTGTTTCTATTCTTTATTTTTTATTTTGCAGTACATTCCAGCCGAGAAGCCATGGTTAGCAGGCACGGGGCTGGCCGGCCTGTTTCTCCATTTCGAAAAAAAAAAAAAAAAAAAAAGGGAAAAAGGAAAGAAGCTTCAGGAACGCAGCGGAGAGACCAGACACCGGTGTGGTCATTAAGGTGCTGCCTTGCGGACGCTGCTGCGGGGTCTGGATCTGCGATTCTGGTTCCCATCGTCTAGGCTACCGCTGGCCCAGGTTAAGTAGGTTCGAACCTCCAGTGGACCCCTATTCCCACAAGTGCCTTTTAATCACTGCACAATCGCTCTCTGCCTCCTCGACTGGAACCAGAAACTGCACCTTCCACTGCTGCTACCAAGTGCTACACAGGTTATCCCCTCCGGGGTAGCTAACTCCATGAATGTTGTTTTAGGCGTGGGGGTTTTGCGGTGCCATTCTCCGGTTTCCTAAATGTACCATTTTGGGCAATCTTTTCTTATAACAAACAGGGCTGCGGTGCTGTCGTTTATTCAGCCCTCCTGATCAGAAGTAGCGGCTCATCAGCTTCCCGAATTCTTCAGGTATCATGTATACGCCTTTGTCTGTCTTCCCTGTTGTCCTGGATCGCCCAGGCTCACCCTTCTCCTGTCATCCTGGATCGCCCAGGCATGCTCTGCTCCTGTCATCCTGGATCGCCCAGGCTCGCTCTGCTCCTGTCATCCTGGACCGCCCAGGCTCGCTCTGCTCCTGTCGTCCTGGATCGCCCAGGCTCGCTCTGCTCCTGTCATCCTGGATCGCCCAGGCTCGCTCTGCTCCTGTCATCCTGGATCGCCCAGGCTCGCTCTGCTCCTGTCTCCCTGGATCGCCCAGGCTCGCTCTGCTCCTGTCTCCCTGGATCGCCCAGGCTCGCTCTGCTCCAGTCTCCCTGGATCGCCCAGGCTCGCTCTGCTCCTGTCTCCCTGGATCGCCCAGGCTCGCTCTGCTCCTGTCTCCCTGGATCGCCCAGGCTCGCTCTGCTCCTGTCTCCCTGGATCGCCCGGGCTCGCTCTGCTCCTGTCTCCCTAGATCGCCCGGGCTCGCTCTGCTCCTGTCTCCCTGGATCGCCCGGGCTCGCTCTGCTCCTGTCTCCCTGGATCGCCCGGGCTCGCTCTGCTCCTGTCTCCCTGGATCTCCCGGGCTCGCTCTGCTCCCCCCAGGCTCGCCCTACCTCGGTCATGCTGGATCGCCCGGGCTCGCTCTGTCTCTGTCATCCTGGATCGCCCAGGCCCGCTCTGTCTCTGTCATCCTGGATCGCCCAGGCCTGCTCTACCTTAGTCTTCCTGGGTCACCCAGGCCCACGTGGCCTCTCTCATCCTGGATCGCCCAGGCCCACGTTGCCTCTCTCATCCTGGATCGCCCAGGCCCACGTTGCCTCTCTCATCCTGGATCGCCCAGGCCCACGTTGCCTCTCTCATCCTGGATTGCCCAGGCCCACGTTGCCTCTCACATCCGGGATCGCCCAGGCTTGCTCTTCCGCCGTCACCTGGACCGTTACGTCACTAACTACCCAGTGCCTTCCCGGGTCGCTCAGGTCATTTAACAGCCCAGCTCCGGCCTGAATCACTCGTGCCCTTGTTACCTCCCGTGTCAGTCGGTTCAATTAACTATTTCCCTCCTACAGCGTGGGTAGTCTTCTTGCCCACTTATCCAGGCCTACCCCGCACTGGCTCCAGGCACAGTTCAGCCAGATAGATCTTGGAGGGTGATAGGCATCCCTCCTGACTCCACGCCAATGTACACCTCAGCCCCTACCACAAGTATTAAGGCTGGTTACAGCCTGCATTTGTGGGAGGGGCTGCTTACTATATCTCCCCCACGCGTCCTCACCTTGAGGACGGTTGCTTCATGCCCCACCCTCCCGACCCTTCTTTCTTTCATTCCACTCTCTTGGGTGGCCCACTTATCCAGGCCTACCCCGCACTGGCTCCAGGCACAGTTCAGCCAGATAGATCTTGGAGGGTGATAGGCATCCCTCCTGACTCCACGCCAATGTACACCTCAGCCCCTACCACAAATAGTGAGATATCTTGCAGAGGGATGCAGCACTCTTAAAATTGCAAAGCTTCTGAAGCGTGATCATCGAACAATCAAGCGTTTCATTCAAAATAGTCAACAGGGTCGCAAGAAGCGCAAAATAACTGCCCATGAACTGAGAAAAGTCAAGCGTGCAGCTGCCAAGATGCCACTTGCCACCAGTTTGGCCATATTTCAGAGCTGCAACATCACTGGAGTGCCCAAAAGCACAAGGTGTGCAATACTCAGAGACATGGCCAAGGTAAGAAAGGCTGAAAGACGACCACCACTGAACAAGACACACAAGCTGAAACGTCAAGACTGGGCCAAGAAATATCTCAAGACTGATTTTTCTAAGGTTTTATGGACTGATGAAATGAGAGTGAGTCTTGATGGGCCAGATGGCTGAATTGGTAAAGGGCAGAGAGCTCCAGTCCGACTCAGACGCCAGCAAGGTGGAGGTGGAGTACTGGTTTGGGCTGGTATCATCAAAGATAAGCTTGTGGGGCCTTTTTGGGTTGAGGATGGAGTCAAGCTCAACTCCCAGTCCTACTGCTAGTTTCTGGAAGACACCTTCTTCAAGCAGTGGTACAGGAAGAAGTCTGCAAGGTAAGAAAAACATGATTTTCATGCAGGACAATGCTCCATCACACGCGTCCAAGTACTCCACAACGTGGCTGGCAAGAAAGGGTATAAAAGAAGAAAATCTAATGACATGGCCTCCTTGTTCACCTGATCTGAACCCCATTGAGAACCTGTGGTCCATCATCAAATGTGAGATTTACAAGGAGGGAAAACAGTACACCTCTCTGAACAGTGTCTGGGAGGCTGTGGTTGCTGCTGCACGCAATGTTGATGGTGAACAGATCAAAACACTGACAGAATCCATAGATGGCAGGCTTTTGAGTGTCCTTGCAAAGAAAGGTGGCTATATTGGTCACTGATTTGTTTTTGTTTTGTTTTTGAATGTCAGAAATGTATATTTGTGAATGTTGAGATGTTATATTGGTTTCACTGGTAAAAATAAATAATTGAAATGGGTATATATTTGTTTTTTGTTAAGTTGCCTAATAATTATGTACAGTAATAGTCACCTGCACACACAGATATCCCCCTAAAATAGCTAAAACTAAAAACAAACTAAAAACTACTATATTAATGAGTTTTTTGGGTTCATTGAGAACATGGTTGTTGTATAATAATAAAATTAATCCTCAAAAATACAACTTGCCTAATAATTCTGCACTCCCTGTATATATTCAGCTTTGTTGGCTGCGCACGGATTTTTACAGATTTCTTGTATTTCTTTAACCATGACGGACATAGAATTCCCATGTGGCTCTATGTACTCCCAGGAGGAGAGTGATCACATATTGCAGAGCATTGGGAGAGATGCCGCTTTTTTGAATACCCCCTCAGCTCAGGAGCTTAAGAAGAAGTTTGAATTTTTATCCAAAAAGACAGCTTCACTACGCCTACATATGACTACTCTTGGTGAATATTATAAAGCACAAAGAATACCCGGTGGCATGAGGTAGCATCTGAGGCCTAATCTGTTTTCTAATAATGCATTTTTTTGCAAAAGATTTGAAGCTCTATCCAATAGATACTCCTTGGACTTTATTCTTCTGAACATACAGAACCTACAACAGGAATTATCCACTATAGCCAGTGACATGGCGGAGATTGAACAAACATTACGGGCATCCATGTCTCCTGAGGAATATTCACAATTTAGTGATAATCTATTGATCCATGTGACACGATCCAAGGTGGAATTAGCGAAAGGAAAATGATCTAAATGGAATCGAGACTCTGACGACTATAAAAAGAGTATCATCTATACCTGGCAGTCTGACAACAGCAACTACAGCCAAAAAGATCTGACAAAAAAGAAAAGGAATCTACAAACAACTTTCATGCAGTCCCTTTTTTTAGGGAACAGATTGAATCTACAACACAAAGATGAAAGCGTACCAGACGACAGGGTACTAGACACCGCAGAGCCTGTGAAACTCTGAAACAACAAGACCAGAGCCCAGGCCAGAAAACCACAGATGACCAAGAGGAAATGACTGTGATCAACCTGTCATCCAGGGTGCTCACTCCAGCCCAAGTGAGTGTTCTGAATAAGGGACTATCTTTTTGCCCTACTACTTCATTAAATTGGTTGGAGTTAGATGCAGATTTGTGAGCATTTTTTCGTAGGATTAAACTCAAGGTCTAGTTCAACAGCAAGGTACAGATCGCGACGCCCCAGGCCAGAGAGTTCTTCCTGGGACGCCTCGATCTGTCGCTGAAAAGCTATTTTACTCCATATGTCAATGAACCCTGGACCTCTTTATACACCTCTATTGACCATGATCTGGGTATAGGGGCCATTGGACGTATGCTAGATGGTTCGTCCTTCACTGCACCTGCTAAGGCATTCATTACTGCAAATAATTCTGAGATATAACTAATTCCTGTTTCAGGAGGTGTTTTACAAACAAAAACGAGGCGTGGCTATGGGGTCGAACGTAGCACCGACCTATGCAAACATTTTCATGAGGTGCTTTGAGGAGGATGTTGTCTATCTGTCCCACCACCACAGCTATGTGCTGCGGTGGTGGAGATATATCGACGACATCTTCCTCATATGGACTGGCAGTGTTGCCCAATTGTCTGAATTCCATGCATCTCTGAATAGTGTGAACAAAGACTTAGGCCTCTTTCACACTACAGTATGTTGAATTCAGTGTTTTGCGTTCCGTTTTTCACGGATCCGTTGTTCCGTTTTTTTCTTTAGTTGTGGTTCCGTTTCCGTTCCGTTGTTCCGTTCCGTTTTTCCGTATGGCATATACAGTATACAGTAATTACATAGAAAAAATTGGGCTGGGCATAACATTTTCAATTGATGGTTCCGCAAAAAACGGAACGGATACGGAAGACATACGGATGCATTTCCGTATGTGTTCCGTTTTTTTTGCGGACCCATTGACTTGAATGGAGCCACGGACTGTGATTTGCGGCCAAATATAGGACATGTTCTATCTTTTCAACGGAACGAAAAAACGGAAATACGGAAACGGAATGCATACGGACACATTCCGTTTTTTTGCGGAACCATTGAAATGAATGGTTCCGTATACGGACCGTATACGGAACGCAAAAAACGGACCACAAAACGGAAAAAAAAACGGTAGTGTGAAAGAGGCCTTACAGTTCACTTTGATATACTCAGAGACTGAGCTAGAGTTTCTGGATACAACAGTTAAATACAGTGAGGGGAAGTTGCACAAACACAGCTGTTTACCAAACCCACAGATAAAAACACCCTCTTGTGTTTCAATAGCGGTCATCCACGCAACATGATAAAACATCTACCCTTCTCTCAATATTCTCAGAGTCAAAAGAATTGTCTCTGAACCAGAAATTGTAGATCACTCCCTAAATATGATGGCAAAGAAATTTCAAAAAAGGGGTACTCCACCCAGCTACTTGACTCCCACATTGCAAAGATCCACACTATGGATAGAAGCAGTATCTTGGAGAGGAGAGAGACCAATAGGTCTCGGACCAGGATTCCCTTAATTTCCAAGTATACTGAACAGAGTGAAGACATCAATTGTATCATCAAATACAATTGTATCTATGCCTGAGTGGGGTTCCTGAATTTAGATCCCCTCCACTTTTCTCATATTGTAGATCAAGAAATTAACGTGACCAGCTAGTGAAAGCAGATATTCAGGGGTCGAGTGGAGGGGGAACGCATGGGAACGGCGTTCCTGCACTTTTTTCATGGCAGGAACGCCGTTCCCTTTCAGCCTCAAGCCATGAGAACGCGGCTGAATCAGAATCAGATGGAGACGGAGTGCACTGTGCAGTGCAGGCTAAGGGAGGAGGGGCAGCTTCAGTTGAGAGGAAGCTGTCTGTGCGGTGCTGCTGCCTGCGACTGCCTCACTGTGACTCCTCTCATGATGTGTAGAGGTCATGAGTTCGAATCCCAGGACAAACTTTTGTAAAAGTGTTTTTTTTTTTTTTTATAAGACTTCTACTGATACCTAGTTTACTGATACCTAGTGTACAACCATACACATGACAGCTGCCCACTGTGTATGGATGTAGCAGAGCTGGGTGTGTTGGGGCAGCTGTCATGTGTATGGTTGTACACTAGGTATAAGTAGAAGTCTTATATTTATTTTTTTAAGCAACTACCTTGACAGCTTTTATGGCTGTGAGGGTAAATGCCTTGCCTCTAATGTGTAGAGGTCATGAGTTCGAATCCTAGAACAAACTTTTCTAAAAGTGGTTTTTTTTTTTCTGATACTTCTACTGATACCTAGTTTACTGATACCTAGTGCACAACCATACACATGACAGCTGCCCCAACACACCCAGCTCTGCTACATCCATACACAGTGGGCAAAGTTACCTACAGTAGAAGTCTTATATATATATTTTTTTTTTTAAGTAACTAGCTAGACAGCTTTCATAGCTGTGAGGGCATATGCCTTGCCTCTGATGTGTAGAGGTCATGAGATCGAATCCCAGGACAAACCTTTCTAAGTGTTTTTTTTTTTTTTAGTCCGCAGCTACACAAATTACAGCATGCTAGATTTTCTGTGCTTTTTTATTTTTTGGAGGGGGGGGGGGGGGGGGGTTGCAGTGGATCTTGGGTGGGTTCCCACACTTTTTTTCCCAGGACTTGACCCCTGCAGATATTGGTCCCAAATCCAGATTGACACAAACTGCTTTGACCACACATGGTAAGGGGAGTTTCCCCTGCCTATGCTGTGTCAACTGCAAAATGATATGTAAGGGTAGATCATTTGTAATCCCGTCAACAGGGGTCTCTTATCCGATAAGTTTTCATCTCACATGTAACTCTAATTTTGTTATCTATGTTCTGACCTGCCCATGCAGGTTATTATATGTGGGAGAAACGTCTACTGATTTGAAAACGCACCTAAATTACCACCAGTATACGATACGCAAAAATTGCCAATTCCGAAACATTTCTCTGATCTCAAATGTTGGATCCTAGACCATATTCCCATGCCCAGACGTGGGGGCAACAGAATACAGATGTTATATTGGATATATACTTTGGATTACTTGAAACCCATGTGTTACTTTATGTGGTAATAACTTTAAAACGCTTTTACTTATCCAGGCCATTCTGAGACTGTTTTCTGGTCACATATTGTACTTCATGACAGTGGTAAAATTGAGTCAAAATATGTCATTTTTATTTATAAGAAAATACTAAATTTACCCCAAATTTATAAAAATTTCAAAATTTCATTTACAAATGCCTATCCAGGCAATAGAACCTGTCTTGACCCAGGTATAAATTAATACTTCACTTTTATTTGAATACAAGTAAAACCTAAATGCTAAGTGTGTGCGAGGTGCACTCTTTAATTGAACTTAAACAGAACCCAAAAATTAAAGGGTTTTAAAAACACAGTACACCACTTCACTGATAGGTATATTGTTTTGACAGTTAGGCGGGGTGAAGAGATGTGCACTCTCTCTCACCCTTACCACTGTAAGGGCAGAACACTACCGTACCACCATCCGCGGTGACTCTGCCAGCTGAGAATGGTTGTGATAACAATCATATAGAGTGGTGGGAGAAATGGAAATATCAACCCACTATGTGAATGGCGCATAAAGCGTCTCAGTTGATCTCAGACTGGGATTAGTGGCAACTAACACCGCAACACGGACTCGGTGCACAGTAGCCAAAACCACAACTAACTTGATTGCTAAACCAAACCAAGCAACGTCGGCCAGCCTGACCACTGGGTGCTGGTTAGCAGTGGAGTGGTGCACAGCGATTAAAAACGAACACTGCCCCGACATGTTTCGCCAGTATTCTGGCTTCTTTAGGGGTTAATGGGCAGCCATGAGTGACCACCTGGAGGTTTAAATAGTGTGTAAACTCCGGCCACCTGGAGGTTTAAATAGTGTGTAAACTGATTGACAGGTTAGCCATCCTATCAGTTACAAAGGACAAAGCACTGCCAACCAATAGTGTCCTTAGACACACCCCTACAATCTGATTGGTGTTTTGGTGTACCGAACACCGTCGCCCACTATACACATCATCAGAAAAAAAATATATATTTATTATCAGTCTTCATCCTTAAACATTGGCGCACTCTCTCACTGCGCACGGACTTAGACTGTGCCAAACACCGTCGCCCACTATACGCGTCATCAATGAAGCGCTGCACCCGAAGTGCCTGCGCAAACACTTGGAATACATCCACCGGTACTGTAAGATTGAGCATGCGCTGCGCTATCTATGGCTGCGCACAAACTCAGGCCCCGTATAGGGGGACCTGTGCAGTGAGACAACACGCCAACATCCAAAGACGAAAACTGACATTTGCAAAAGCGGACGCATGCCTCACAATACAGCGCTGCGCATAAGCACTACCTGGAATAAGCACTGTGCAGTGGGCTACTAGGCATATGCCTGCTGACAGACAGAAAAGTGTGCACCAAATCTGACATTTGCAAAAGTGGACGCATGCCTCAAAATACAGCGCTGCGCATAAGCCCAACCTGGTATAAGTACTGTGCAGTGGGCTAATAGGCATATGCCTGCTGACAGACAGAAATAAAAAAAAAAAAACTTAATTGACATTTACAAAAGTGGACGCATGCCTCACAGTACAGTGCTGCGCATAAGCACTACCTTGGTATAAGTACTGTGCAGTGGGCTATTAGGCATATGCCTGCTGACAGACAGAAAACTGAAAAAAAAAATATAAAATAATTGTGCTATTGCACAAGGATTCACATCAATAACTGGGACTTAGCCAAGTGAAGATGGCATTGAGAATTAGCCAAGTAGGGGTGACACTACTACATGATGACACGTCATCTACACCATCAGGACAAAGTGATTAAATGAATGACATTAGTATTGGTGGCAGTGAATATGCATTTTTTCCAAAGCAAGTGTCAGTATTTTCATTATTATTATTACTAATAAGTAGAGTTTAGCGAACACCTGGATGTTCGGGTTCGAGAAGTTCGGCTGAACTTCCCGGAAATGTTCGGGTTCGGGATCCGAACCCGACCCGAACTTCGTCCCGAACCCAAACCCCATTGAAGTCAATGGGGACCCGAACTTTTCGGCACTAAAAAGGCTGTAAAACAACCCAGGAAAGAGCTAGAGGGCTGCAAAAGGGAGCAACATATAGGTAAATCCCCTGCAAACAAATGTGGATAGGGAAATGAATAAAAATAAAAATAAAATAAATAAAAATTAACTAATATCAATTGGAGAGAGGTCCCATAGCAGAGAATCTGGCTTCACGTCACCCACCACTGTAACAGTCCATTGTCAGACATTTAGGCCCAGGCACCCAGGCAGATTAGAGAGGTCCCTTAACAGAGAATCTGGCTTCATGTCAGCAGAGAATCAGTCTTCATGTCATAGCAGAGAATCATGCTTCACGTCACCATACACTGGAACAGTCCATTGTCAGATATCTAGGCCCCGACACCCAGGCAGAGGAGAGAGGTCCCATAACAGAGAATCTGGCTTCATGTCAGCAGAGAATCAGTCTGCATGTCATAGCAGAGAATCAGGCTTCACGTCACCCACCACTGTAACAGTCCATTGTCATATATTTAGGCCCAGGCACCCAGGCAGAGGAGAGAGGTCCTGTAGCAGAGAATCTGGCTTCATGTCATAGCAGAGAATCAGTCTTCATGTCATAGCAGAGAATCATGCTTCACGTCACCATACACTGATGTGCACTCTCTCTCAACCTTACCACTGTAAGGGCAGAACACTACCGTACCACCATCCGTGGTGACTCTGCCAGCTGAGAATGGTTGTGATAACAATCATATAGAGTGGTGGGAGAAATGGAAATATCAACCCACTATGTGAATGGCGCATAAAGCGTCTCAGTTGATCTCAGACTGGGATTAGTGGCAACTAACACCGCAACACGGACTCGGTGCACAGTAGCCAAAACCACAACTAACTTGATTGCTAAACCAAACCAAGCAACGTCGGCCAGCCTGACCACTGGGTGCTGGTTAGCAGTGGAGTGGTGCACAGCGATTAAAAACGAACACTGCCCCGACATGTTTCGCCAGTATTCTGGCTTCTTTAGGGGTTAATGGGCAGCCATGAGTGACCACCTGGAGGTTTAAATAGTGTGTAAACTCCGGCCACCTGGAGGTTTAAATAGTGTGTAAACTGATTGACAGGTTAGCCATCCTATCAGTTACAAAGGACAAAGCACTGCCAACCAATAGTGTCCTTAGACACACCCCTACAATCTGATTGGTGTTTTGGTGTACCGAACACCGTCGCCCACTATACACATCATCAGAAAAAAAAAAAAAATATTTATTATCAGTCTTCATCCTTAAACATTGGCGCACACTCTCACTGCGCACGGACTTAGACTGTGCCAAACACCGTCGCCCACTATACGCGTCATCAATGAAGCGCTGCACCCGAAGTGCCTGCGCAAACACTTGGAATACATCCACCGGTACTGTAAGATTGAGCATGCGCTGCGCTATCTATGGCTGCGCACAAACTCAGGCCCCGTATAGGGGGACCTGTGCAGTGAGACAACACGCCAACATCCAAAGACGAAAAACTCACATTTGCAAAAGCAGACGCATGCCTCACAATACAGCGCTGCGCATAAGCACTACCTGGAATAAGCACTGTGCAGTGGGCTACTAGGCATATGCTTGCTGACAGACAGAAAAGTGTGCACCAAATCTGACATTTGCAAAAGTGGACGCATGCCTCAAAATACAGCGCTGCGCATAAGCCCAACCTGGTATAAGTACTGTGCAGTGGGCTAATAGGCATATGCCTGCTGACAGACAGAAATAAATGAAAAAAAAAACTTAATTGACATTTACAAAAGTGGACGCATGCCTCACAGTACAGTGCTGCGCATAAGCACTACCTTGGTATAAGTACTGTGCAGTGGGCTATTAGGCATATGCCTGCTGACAGACAGAAAAACTGAAAAAAAATATATAAAATAATTGTGCTATTGCACAAGGATTCACATCAATAACTGGGACTTAGCCAAGTGAAGATGGCATTGAGAATTAGCCAAGTAGGGGTGACACTACTACATAATGACACGTCATCTACACCATCAGGACAAAGTGATTAAATGAATGACATTAGTATTGGTGGCAGTGAATATGCATTTTTTCCAAAGCAAGTGTCAGTATTTTCATTATTATTATTACTAATAAGTAGAGTTGAGCGAACACCTGGATGTTCGGGTTCGAGAAGTTCGGCTGAACTTCCCGGAAATGTTCGGGTTCGGGATCCGAACCCGACCCGAACTTCGTCCCGAACCCAAACCCCATTGAAGTCAATGGGGACCCGAACTTTTCGGCACTAAAAAGGCTGTAAAACAGCCCAGGAAAGAGCTAGAGGGCTGCAAAAGGGAGCAACATATAGGTAAATCCCCTGCAAACAAATGTGGATAGGGAAATGAATAAAAATAAAAATAAAATAAATAAAAATTAACTAATATCAATTGGAGAGAGGTCCCATAGCAGAGAATCTGGCTTCACGTCACCCACCACTGTAACAGTCCATTGTCAGACATTTAGGCCCAGGCACCCAGGCAGATTAGAGAGGTCCCTTAACAGAGAATCTGGCTTCATGTCAGCAGAGAATCAGTCTTCATGTCATAGCAGAGAATCATGCTTCACGTCACCATACACTGGAACAGTCCATTGTCAGATATCTAGGCCCCGACACCCAGGCAGAGGAGAGAGGTCCCATAACAGAGAATCTGGCTTCATGTCAGAAGAGAATCAGTCTGCATGTCAAAGCAGAGAATCAGGCTTCACGTCACCCACCACTGTAACAGTCCATTGTCATATATTTAGGCCCAGGCACCCAGGCAGAGGAGAGAGGTCCTGTAGCAGAGAATCTGGCTTCATGTCAGCAGAGAATCAGTCTTCATGTCATAGCAGAGAATCATGCTTCACGTCACCATACACTGGAACAGTCCATTGTCAGATATCTAGGCCCCGGCACCCAGGCAGAGGAGAGAGGTCCCATAACAGAGAATCTGGCTTCATGTCAGCAGAGAATCAGTCTGCATGTCATAGCAGAGAATCAGGCTTCACGTCACCCACCACTGTAACAGTCCATTATCATACATTTAGGCCCAGGCAGAGGAGTGAGGTCCCGTAACAGAGAATCTGGCTTCATGTCAGCAGAGAATCAGTCTGCATGTCATAGCAGAGAATCATGCTTTACGTCACCCAACACTGGAACAGTCCATTGTCAGATATTTAGGCCCAGGCACCCAGGCAGAGGAGAGAGGTCCCGTAACAGAGAATCTGGCTTCATGTCAGCAGAGAATCAGTCTGCATGTCATAGCAATGAATCAGGCTTCACGTCACCCAACACTGGAACAGTCCATTGTCAGATATTTAGGCCCAGGCAGAGGAGAGAGGTCCCGTAACAGAGAATCTGGCGTCATGTCAGCAGAGAATCAGTCTGCATGTCATAGCAATGAATCAGGCTTCACGTCACCCAACACTGGAACAGTCCATTGTCATATATTTAGGCCCAGGCACCCAGGCAGAGGAGAGAGGTCCTATAACAGAGAATCTGGCTTCATGTCTGCAGAGAATCAGTCTGCATGTCATAGCAGAGAATCAAGCTTCACGTCACCCACCACTGTAACAGTCCATTGTCATATATTTAGGCCCAGGCACCCAGGCAGAGGAGAGAGGTCCCGTAACAGAGAATCTGGCTTCATGTCAGCAGAGAATCAGTCTGCATGTCATAGCAGAGAATCAGGCTTCACGTCACCCACCACTGTAACAGTCCATTGTCATATATTTAGGCCCAGGCACCCAGGCAAAGGAGAGAGGTCCCGTAACAGAGAATCTGGCTTCATGTCAGCAGAGAATCAGTCTGCATGTCATAGCAGAGAATCAGGCTTCACGTCACCCACCACTGTAAGAGTCCATTGTCATATATTTAGGCCCCGGCACCAAGGCAGAGGAGAGAGGTCCCATAACAGAGAATCTGGCTTCTTGTCAGCAGAGAATCAGTCTGCATGTCATAGCAGAGAATCATGCTTCACGTCACCATACACTGGAACAGTCCATTGTCAGATATCTAGGCCCCGGCACCCAGGCAGAGGAGAGAGGTCCCATAACAGAGAATCTGGCTTCATGTCAGCAGAGAATCAGTCTGCATGTCATAGCAGAGAATCAGGCTTCAGGTCACCCACCACTGTAACAGTCCATTGTCATATATTTAGGCCCAGGCACCCAGGCAGAGGAGAAAGGTCCTGTAGCAGAGAATCTGGCTTCATGTCAGCAGAGAATCAGTCTTCATGTCATAGAAGAGAATCAGGCTTCACGTCACCCACCACTGTAACAGTCCATTGTCATATATTTAGGCCCAGGCACGCAAACAGAGGAGAGAGGTCCCATAACAGAGAATCTGGCTTCATGTCAGCAGAGAATCAGTCTGCATGTCATAACAGAGAATCAGGCTTCACGTCACCCACCACTGTAACAGTCCATTGTCATACATTTAGGCCCAGGCAGAAGAGAGAGGTCCCGTAACAGAGAATCTGGCTTCATGTCAGCAGAGAATCAGTCTGCATGTCATAGCAGAGGATCATGCTTTACGTCACCCAACAGTGTAACAGTCCATTGTCATATATTTAGGCCCAGGCACCCAGGTAGAGGAGAGGGGTCCCGTAACAGAGAATCTGGCTTCATGTCAGCAGAGAATCAGTCTGCATGTCATAGCAGAGAATCAGGCTTCACGTCACCCACCACTGTAACAGTCCATTGTCATATATTTAGGCCCAGGCACCCAGGCAGAGGAGAGAGGTCCCGTAACAGAGAATCTGGCTTCATGTCAGCAGAGAATCAATCTTCATGTCATAGCAGAGAATCAGGCTTCACGTCACCCAACACTGGAACAGTCCATTGTCAGATATTTAGGCCCAGGCACCCAGGCATAGGAGAGAGATCCCGTAACAGAGAATCTGTCTTCATGTCAGCAGAGAATCAGTCTGCATGTCATAGCAGAGAATCAGGCTTCACGTCACCCACCACTGTAACAGTCCATTGTCATATATTTAGGCCCAGGCACCCAGGCAGAGGAGAGAGGTCCTGTAGCAGAGAATCTGGCTTCATGTCAGCAGAGAATCAGTCTTCATGTCATAGCAGAGAATCAGGCTTCACGTCACCCACCACTGTAACAGTCCATTGTCATATATTTAGGCCCAGGCACCCAGACAGAGGAGAGAGGTCCCATAACAGAGAATCTGGCTTCATGTCAGCAGAGAATCAGTCTGCATGTCATAGCAGAGAATCAGGCTTCACGTCACCCACCACTGTAACAGTCCATTGTCATATATTTAGGCCCAGGCCCAGGCAGAGGAGAGAGGTCCCGTAACAGAGAATCTGGCTTCATGTCAGCAGAGAATCAGTCTGCATGTCATAGCAGAGAATCAGGCTTCACGTCACCCAACACTGGAACAGTCCATTGTCAGATATTTAGGCCCAGGCACCCAGGCAGAGGAGAGAGGTCCCGTAACAGAGAATCTGGCTTCATGTCAGCAGAGAATCAGTCTGCATGTCATAGCAGAGAATCAGGCTTCACGTCACCCAACACTGGAACAGTCCATTGTCAGATATTTAGGCCAGGCACCCAGGCAGAGGAGAGAGGTCCCGTAACAGAGAATCTGGCTTCATGTCAGCAGAGAATCAGTCTGCATGTCATAGCAGAGAATCAGGCTTCACGTCACCCACCACTGTAACAGTCCATTGTCATATATTTAGGCCCCGGCACCCAGGACAGAGGAGAGAGGTCCCATAACAGAGAATCTGGCTTCATGTCAGCAGAGAATCAGTCTGCATGTCATAGCAGAGAATCAGGCTTCACGTCACCCACCACTGTAACAGTCCATTGTCATATATTTAGGCCCAGGCACCCAGGACAGAGGAGAGAGGTCCCATAACAGAGAATCTGGCTTCATGTCAGCAGAGAATCAGTCTGCATGTCATAGCAGAGAATCAGGCTTCACGTCACCCACCACTGTAACAGTCCATTGTCATATATTTAGGCCCAGGCACCCAGGCAGAGAGAGAGGTCCCGTAACAGAGAATCTGGCTTCATGTCAGCAGAGAATCAGTCTGCATGTCATAGCAGAGAATCAGGCTTCACGTCACCCACCACTGTAACAGTCCATTGTCATATATTTAGGCCCAGGCACCCAGGCAGAGGAGAGAGGTCCCGTAACAGAGAATCTGGCTTCATGTCAGCAGAGAATCAGTCTTCATGTCATAGCAGAGAATCAGGCTTCACGTCACCCAACACTGGAACAGTCCATTGTCAGATATTTAGGCCCAGGCACCCAGGCAGAGGAGAGAGGTCCCGTAACAGAGAATCTGGCTTCATGTCAGCAGAGAATCAGTCTGCATGTCATAGCAGAGAATCAGGCTTCACGTCACCCACCACTGTAACAGTCCATTGTCATATATTTAGGCCCAGGCACCCAGGCAGAGGAGAGAGGTCCCGTAGCAGAGAATCTGGCTTCATGTCAGCAGAGAATCAGTCTTCATGTCATAGCAGAGAATCAGGCTTCACGTCACCCACCACTGTAACAGTCCATTGTCATATATTTAGGCCCAGGCACCCAGGCAGAGGAGAGAGGTCCCATAACAGAGAATCTGGCTTCATGTCAGCAGAGAATCAGTCTGCATGTCATAGCAGAGAATCAGGCTTCACGTCACCCACCACTGTAACAGTCCATTGTCATATATTTAGGCCCAGGCAGAGGAGAGAGGTCCCGTAACAGAGAATCTGGCTTCATGTCAGCAGAGAATCAGTCTGCATGTCATAGCAGAGAATCAGGCTTCACGTCACCCAACACTGGAACAGTCCATTGTCAGATATTTAGGCCCAGGCACCCAGGCAGAGGAGAGAGGTCCCGTAACAGAGAATCTGGCTTCATGTCAGCAGAGAATCAGTCTGCATGTCATAGCAGAGAATCAGGCTTCACGTCACCCAACACTGGAACAGTCCATTGTCAGATATTTAGGCCCAGGCACCCAGGCAGAGGAGAGAGGTCCCGTAACAGAGAATCTGGCTTCATGTCAGCAGAGAATCAGTCTGCATGTCATAGCAGAGAATCAGGCTTCACGTCACCCACCACTGTAACAGTCCATTGTCATATATTTAGGCCCAGGCACCCAGGCAGAGGAGAGAGGTCCCATAACAGAGAATCTGGCTTCATGTCAGCAGAGAATCAGTCTGCATGTCATAGCAGAGAATCAGGCTTCACGTCACCCACCACTGTAACAGTCCATTGTCATATATTTAGGCCCAGGCACCCAGGCAGAGGAGAGAGGTCCCGTAACAGAGAATCTGGCTTCATGTCAGCAGAGAATCAATCTTCATGTCATAGCAGAGAATCAGGCTTCACGTCACCCAACACTGGAACAGTCCATTGTCAGATATTTAGGCCCAGGCACCCAGGCATAGGAGAGAGATCCCGTAACAGAGAATCTGTCTTCATGTCAGCAGAGAATCAGTCTGCATGTCATAGCAGAGAATCAGGCTTCACGTCACCCACCACTGTAACAGTCCATTGTCATATATTTAGGCCCAGGCAGAGGAGAGAGGTCCCGTAACAGAGAATCTGGCTTCATGTCAGCAGAGAATCAGTCTTCATGTCATAGCAGAGAATCAGGCTTCACGTCACCCAACACTGGAACAGTCCATTGTCATATATTTAGGCCCAGGCACCCAGGCAGAGGAGAGAGGTCCTATAACAGAGAATCTGGCTTCATGTCTGCAGAGAATCAGTCTGCATGTCATAGCAGAGAATCAGGCTTCACGTCAACCACCACTGTAACAGTCCATTGTCATATATTTAGGCCCAGGCACCAAGGCAGAGGAGAGAGGTCCCGTAATAGAGAATCTGGCTTCATGTCAGCAGAGAATCAGTCTGCATGTCATAGCAGAGAATCAGGCTTCACGTCACCCACTACTGTAACAGTCCATTGTCATATATTTAGGCCCAGGCACCCAGGCAGAGGAGAGAGGTCCCGTAACAGAGAATCTGGCTTCATGTCAGCAGAGAATCAGTCTGCATGTCATAGCAGAGAATCAGGCTTCACGTCACCCAACACTGGAACAGTCCATTGTCAGATATTTAGGCCCAGGCACCCAGGCATAGGAGAGAGGTCCCGTAACAGAGAATCTGGCTTCATGTCAGCAGAGAATCAGTCTGCATGTCATAGCAGAGAATCAGGCTTCACGTCACCCACCACTGTAACAGTCCATTGTCATATATTTAGGCCCAGGCACCCAGGCAGAGGAGAGAGGTCCCATAACAGAGAATCTGGCTTCATGTCAGCAGAGAATCAGTCTGCATGTCATAGCAGAGAATCAGGCTTCACGTCACCCACCACTGTAACAGTCCATTGTCATATATTTAGGCCCAGGCACCCAGGCAGAGGAGAGAGGTCCCGTAACAGAGAATCTGGCTTCATGTCAGCAGAGAATCAGTCTTCATGTCATAGCAGAGAATCAGGCTTCACGTCACCCACCACTGTAACAGTCCATTGTCATATATTTAGGCCCAGGCACCCAGGCAGAGGAGAGAGGTCCCATAACAGAGAATCTGGCTTCATGTCAGCAGAGAATCAGTCTGCATGTCATAGCAGAGAATCAGGCTTCACGTCACCCACCACTGTAACAGTCCATTGTCATATATTTAGGCCCAGGCACCCAGGCAGAGGAGAGAGGTCCCGTAACAGAGAATCTGGCTTCATGTCAGCAGAGAATCAGTCTGCATGTCATAGCAGAGAATCAGGCTTCACGTCACCCAACACTGGAACAGTCCATTGTCAGATATTTAGGCCCAGGCACCCAGGCAGAGGAGAGAGGTCCCGTAACAGAGAATCTGGCTTCATGTCAGCAGAGAATCAGTCTGCATGTCATAGCAGAGAATCAGGCTTCACGTCACCCAACACTGGAACAGTCCATTGTCATATATTTAGGCCAGGCACCCAGGCAGAGGAGAGAGGTCCCATAACAGAGAATCTGGCTTCATGTCAGCAGAGAATCAGTCTGCATGTCATAGCAGAGAATCAGGCTTCACGTCACCCAACACTGGAACAGTCCATTGTCATATATTTAGGCCCAGGCACCCAGGCAGAGGAGAGAGGTCCCGTAACAGAGAATCTGGCTTCATGTCAGCAGAGAATCAGTCTGCATGTCATAGCAGAGAATCAGGCTTCACGTCACCCACCACTGTAACAGTCCATTGTCATATATTTAGGCCCAAGCACCCAGGCTGAGGAGAGAGGTCCCGTAACAGAGAATCTGGCTTCATGTCAGCAGAGAATCAGTCTGCATGTCATAGCAGAGAATCAGGCTTCACGTCACCCACCACTGTAACAGTCCATTGTCATATATTTAGGCCCAGGCACCCAGGCAGAGGAGAGAGGTCCCGTAACAGAGAATCTGGCTTCATGTCAGCAGAGAATCAGTCTGCATGTCATAGCAGAGAATCAGGCTTCACGTCACCCACCACTGTAACAGTCCATTGTCATATATTTAGGCCCAGGCACCCAGGCAGAGGAGAGAGGTCCCAGTAACAGAGAATCTGGCTTCATGTCAGCAGAGAATCAGTCTGCATGTCATAGCAGAGAATCAGGCTTCACGTCACCAACACTGGAACAGTCCATTGTCAGATATTTAGGCCCAGGCACCCAGGCAGAGGAGAGAGGTCCCGTAACAGAGAATCTGGCTTCATGTCAGCAGAGAATCAGTCTGCATGTCATAGCAGAGAATCAGGCTTCACGTCACCCACCACTGTAACAGTCCATTGTCATATATTTAGGCCCAGGCACCCAGGCAGAGGAGAGAGGTCCCGTAACAGAGAATCTGGCTTCATGTCAGCAGAGAATCAGTCTGCATGTCATAGCAGAGAATCAGGCTTCACGTCACCCACCACTGTAACAGTCCATTGTCATATATTTAGGCCCAGGCACCCAGGCAGAGGAGAGAGGTCCCGTAACAGAGAATCTGGCTTCATGTCAGCAGAGAATCAGTCTGCATGTCATAGCAGAGAATCAGGCTTCACGTCACCCACCACTGTAACAGTCCATTGTCATATATTTAGGCCCAGGCACCCAGGCAGAGGAGAGAGGTCCCGTAACAGAGAATCTGGCTTCATGTCAGCAGAGAATCAGTCTGCATGTCATAGCAGAGAATCAGGCTTCACGTCACCCACCACTGTAACAGTCCATTGTCATATATTTAGGCCCAGGCACCCAGGCAGAGGAGAGAGGTCCCGTAACAGAGAATCTGGCTTCATGTCAGCAGAGAATCAGTCTGCATGTCATAGCAGAGAATCAGGCTTCACGTCACCCACCACTGTAACAGTCCATTGTCATATATTTAGGCCCAGGCACCCAGGCAGAGGAGAGAGGTCCCGTAACAGAGAATCTGGCTTCATGTCAGCAGAGAATCAGTCTGCATGTCATAGCAGAGAATCAGGCTTCACGTCACCCACCACTGTAACAGTCCATTGTCATATATTTAGGCCCAGGCACCCAGGCAGAGGAGAGAGGTCCCGTAACAGAGAATCTGGCTTCATGTCAGCAGAGAATCAGTCTGCATGTCATAGCAGAGAATCAGGCTTCACGTCACCCACCACTGTAACAGTCCATTGTCATATATTTAGGCCCAGGCACCCAGGCAGAGGAGAGAGGTCCCGTAACAGAGAATCTGGCTTCATGTCAGCAGAGAATCAGTCTGCATGTCATAGCAGAGAATCAGGCTTCACGTCACCCACCACTGTAACAGTCCATTGTCATATATTTAGGCCCAGGCACCCAGGCAGAGGAGAGAGGTCCCGTAACAGAGAATCTGGCTTCATGTCAGCAGAGAATCAGTCTGCATGTCATAGCAGAGAATCAGGCTTCACGTCACCCACCACTGTAACAGTCCATTGTCATATATTTAGGCCCAGGCACCCAGGCAGAGGAGAGAGGTCCCGTAACAGAGAATCTGGCTTCATGTCAGCAGAGAATCAGTCTGCATGTCATAGCAGAGAATCAGGCTTCACGTCACCCACCACTGTAACAGTCCATTGTCATATATTTAGGCCCAGGCACCCAGGCAGAGGAGAGAGGTCCCGTAACAGAGAATCTGGCTTCATGTCAGCAGAGAATCAGTCTGCATGTCATAGCAGAGAATCAGGCTTCACGTCACCCACCACTGTAACAGTCCATTGTCATATATTTAGGCCCAGGCACCCAGGCAGAGGAGAGAGGTCCCGTAACAGAGAATCTGGCTTCATGTCAGCAGAGAATCAGTCTGCATGTCATAGCAGAGAATCAGGCTTCACGTCACCCACCACTGTAACAGTCCATTGTCATATATTTAGGCCCAGGCACCCAGGCAGAGGAGAGAGGTCCCGTAACAGAGAATCTGGCTTCATGTCAGCAGAGAATCAGTCTGCATGTCATAGCAGAGAATCAGGCTTCACGTCACCCACCACTGTAACAGTCCATTGTCATATATTTAGGCCCAGGCACCCAGGCAGAGGAGAGAGGTCCCGTAACAGAGAATCTGGCTTCATGTCAGCAGAGAATCAGTCTGCATGTCATAGCAGAGAATCAGGCTTCACGTCACCCACCACTGTAACAGTCCATTGTCATATATTTAGGCCCAGGCACCCAGGCAGAGGAGAGAGGTCCCGTAACAGAGAATCTGGCTTCATGTCAGCAGAGAATCAGTCTGCATGTCATAGCAGAGAATCAGGCTTCACGTCACCCAACACTGTAACAGTCCATTGTCATATATTTAGGCCCAGGCACCCAGGCAGAGGAGAGAGGTCCCGTAACAGAGAATCTGGCTTCATGTCAGCAGAGAATCAGTCTGCATGTCATAGCAGAGAATCAGGCTTCACGTCACCCACCACTGTAACAGTCCATTGTCATATATTTAGGCCCAGGCACCCAGGCAGAGGAGAGAGGTCCCGTAACAGAGAATCTGGCTTCATGTCAGCAGAGAATCAGTCTGCATGTCATAGCAGAGAATCAGGCTTCACGTCACCCACCACTGTAACAGTCCATTGTCATATATTTAGGCCCAGGCACCCAGGCAGAGGAGAGAGGTCCCGTAACAGAGAATCTGGCTTCATGTCAGCAGAGAATCAGTCTGCATGTCATAGCAGAGAATCAGGCTTCACGTCACCCACCACTGTAACAGTCCATTGTCATATATTTAGGCCCAGGCACCCAGGCAGAGGAGAGAGGTCCCGTAACAGAGAATCTGGCTTCATGTCAGCAGAGAATCAGTCTGCATGTCATAGCAGAGAATCAGGCTTCACGTCACCCACCACTGTAACAGTCCATTGTCATATATTTAGGCCCAGGCACCCAGGCAGAGGAGAGAGGTCCCGTAACAGAGAATCTGGCTTCATGTCAGCAGAGAATCAGTCTGCATGTCATAGCAGAGAATCAGGCTTCACGTCACCCACCACTGTAACAGTCCATTGTCATATATTTAGGCCCAGGCACCCAGGCAGAGGAGAGAGGTCCCGTAACAGAGAATCTGGCTTCATGTCAGCAGAGAATCAGTCTGCATGTCATAGCAGAGAATCAGGCTTCACGTCACCCACCACTGTAACAGTCCATTGTCATATATTTAGGCCCAGGCACCCAGGCAGAGGAGAGAGGTCCCGTAACAGAGAATCTGGCTTCATGTCAGCAGAGAATCAGTCTGCATGTCATAGCAGAGAATCAGGCTTCACGTCACCCACCACTGTAACAGTCCATTGTCATATATTTAGGCCCAGGCACCCAGGCAGAGGAGAGAGGTCCCGTAACAGAGAATCTGGCTTCATGTCAGCAGAGAATCAGTCTGCATGTCATAGCAGAGAATCAGGCTTCACGTCACCCACCACTGTAACAGTCCATTGTCAGATATTTAGGCCCAGGCACCCAGGCAGAGGAGAGAGGTCCCGTAACAGAGAATCTGGCTTCATGTCAGCAGAGAATCAGTCTGCATGTCATAGCAGAGAATCAGGCTTCACGTCACCCACCACTGTAACAGTCCATTGTCATATATTTAGGCCCAGGCACCCAGGCAGAGGAGAGAGGTCCCGTAACAGAGAATCTGGCTTCATGTCAGCAGAGAATCAGTCTGCATGTCATAGCAGAGAATCAGGCTTCACGTCACCCACCACTGTAACAGTCCATTGTCATATATTTAGGCCCAGGCACCCAGGCAGAGGAGAGAGGTCCCGTAACAGAGAATCTGGCTTCATGTCAGCAGAGAATCAGTCTGCATGTCATAGCAGAGAATCAGGCTTCACGTCACCCACCACTGTAACAGTCCATTGTCATATATTTAGGCCCAGGCACCCAGGCAGAGGAGAGAGGTCCCGTAACAGAGAATCTGGCTTCATGTCAGCAGAGAATCAGTCTGCATGTCATAGCAGAGAATCAGGCTTCACGTCACCCACCACTGTAACAGTCCATTGTCATATATTTAGGCCCAGGCACCAGGCAGAGGAGAGAGGTCCCGTAACAGAGAATCTGGCTTCATGTCAGCAGAGAATCAGTCTGCATGTCATAGCAGAGAATCAGGCTTCACGTCACCCACCACTGTAACAGTCCATTGTCATATATTTAGGCCCAGGCACCCAGGCAGAGGAGAGAGGTCCCGTAACAGAGAATCTGGCTTCATGTCAGCAGAGAATCAGTCTGCATGTCATAGCAGAGAATCAGGCTTCACGTCACCCACCACTGTAACAGTCCATTGTCATATATTTAGGCCCAGGCACCCAGGCAGAGGAGAGAGGTCCCAGTAACAGAGAATCTGGCTTCATGTCAGCAGAGAATCAGTCTGCATGTCATAGCAGAGAATCAGGCTTCACGTCACCCACCACTGTAACAGTCCATTGTCATATATTTAGGCCCAGGCACCCAGGCAGAGGAGAGAGGTCCCGTAACAGAGAATCTGGCTTCATGTCAGCAGAGAATCAGTCTGCATGTCATAGCAGAGAATCAGGCTTCACGTCAGCCACCACTGTAACAGTCCATTGTCATATATTTAGGCCCAGGCACCCAGGCAGAGGAGAGAGGTCCCGTAACAGAGAATCTGGCTTCATGTCAGCAGAGAATCAGTCTGCATGTCATAGCAGAGAATCAGGCTTCACGTCAGCCCACCACTGTAACAGTCCATTGTCATATATTTAGGCCCAGGCACCCAGGCAGAGGAGAGAGGTCCCGTAACAGAGAATCTGGCTTCATGTCAGCAGAGAATCAGTCTGCATGTCATAGCAGAGAATCAGGCTTCACGTCAGCCCACCACTGTAACAGTCCATTGTCATATATTTAGGCCCAGGCACCCAGGCAGAGGAGAGAGGTCCCGTAACAGAGAATCTGGCTTCATGTCAGCAGAGAATCAGTCTGCATGTCATAGCAGAGAATCAGGCTTCACGTCACCCACCACTGTAACAGTCCATTGTCATATATTTAGGCCCAGGCACCCAGGCAGAGGAGAGAGGTCCCGTAACAGAGAATCTGGCTTCATGTCAGCAGAGAATCAGTCTGCATGTCATAGCAGAGAATCAGGCTTCACGTCACCCACCACTGTAACAGTCCATTGTCATATATTTAGGCCCAGGCACCCAGGCAGAGGAGAGAGGTCCCGTAACAGAGAATCTGGCTTCATGTCAGCAGAGAATCAGTCTGCATGTCATAGCAGAGAATCAGGCTTCACGTCACCCACCACTGTAACAGTCCATTGTCATATATTTAGGCCCAGGCACCCAGGCAGAGGAGAGAGGTCCCGTAACAGAGAATCTGGCTTCATGTCAGCAGAGAATCAGTCTGCATGTCATAGCAGAGAATCAGGCTTCACGTCACCCACCACTGTAACAGTCCATTGTCATATATTTAGGCCCAGGCACCCAGGCAGAGGAGAGAGGTCCCGTAACAGAGAATCTGGCTTCATGTCAGCAGAGAATCAGTCTGCATGTCATAGCAGAGAATCAGGCTTCACGTCACCCACCACTGGAACAGTCCATTGTCATATATTTAGGCCCAGGCACCCAGGCAGAGGAGAGAGGTCCCGTAACAGAGAATCTGGCTTCATGTCAGCAGAGAATCAGTCTGCATGTCATAGCAGAGAATCAGGCTTCACGTCACCCACCACTGTAACAGTCCATTGTCATATATTTAGGCCCAGGCACCCAGGCAGAGGAGAGAGGTCCCGTAACAGAGAATCTGGCTTCATGTCAGCAGAGAATCAGTCTGCATGTCATAGCAGAGAATCAGGCTTCACGTCACCCACCACTGTAACAGTCCATTGTCATATATTTAGGCCCAGGCACCCAGGCAGAGGAGAGAGGTCCCGTAACAGAGAATCTGGCTTCATGTCAGCAGAGAATCAGTCTGCATGTCATAGCAGAGAATCAGGCTTCACGTCACCCACCACTGTAACAGTCCATTGTCATATATTTAGGCCCAGGCACCCAGGCAGAGGAGAGAGGTCCCGTAACAGAGAATCTGGCTTCATGTCAGCAGAGAATCAGTCTGCATGTCATAGCAGAGAATCAGGCTTCACGTCAGCCCACCACTGTAACAGTCCATTGTCATATATTTAGGCCCAGGCACCCAGGCAGAGGAGAGAGGTCCCGTAACAGAGAATCTGGCTTCATGTCAGCAGAGAATCAGTCTGCATGTCATAGCAGAGAATCAGGCTTCACGTCAGCCACCACTGTAACAGTCCATTGTCATATATTTAGGCCCAGGCACCCAGGCAGAGGAGAGAGGTCCCGTAACAGAGAATCTGGCTTCATGTCAGCAGAGAATCAGTCTGCATGTCATAGCAGAGAATCAGGCTTCACGTCAGCCACCACTGTAACAGTCCATTGTCATATATTTAGGCCCAGGCACCCAGGCAGAGGAGAGAGGTCCCGTAACAGAGAATCTGGCTTCATGTCAGCAGAGAATCAGTCTGCATGTCATAGCAGAGAATCAGGCTTCACGTCAGCCACCACTGTAACAGTCCATTGTCATATATTTAGGCCCAGGCACCCAGGCAGAGGAGAGAGGTCCCGTAACAGAGAATCTGGCTTCATGTCAGCAGAGAATCAGTCTGCATGTCATAGCAGAGAATCAGGCTTCACGTCACCCACCACTGTAACAGTCCATTGTCATATATTTAGGCCCAGGCACCCAGGCAGAGGAGAGAGGTCCCGTAACAGAGAATCTGGCTTCATGTCAGCAGAGAATCAGTCTGCATGTCATAGCAGAGAATCAGGCTTCACGTCAGCCCAACACTGTAACAGTCCATTGTCATATATTTAGGCCCAGGCACCCAGGCAGAGGAGAGAGGTCCCGTAACAGAGAATCTGGCTTCATGTCAGCAGAGAATCAGTCTGCATGTCATAGCAGAGAATCAGGCTTCACGTCACCCACCACTGTAACAGTCCATTGTCATATATTTAGGCCCAGGCACCCAGGCAGAGGAGAGAGGTCCCGTAACAGAGAATCTGGCTTCATGTCAGCAGAGAATCAGTCTGCATGTCATAGCAGAGAATCAGGCTTCACGTCAGCCCACCACTGTAACAGTCCATTGTCATATATTTAGGCCCAGGCACCCAGGCAGAGGAGAGAGGTCCCGTAACAGAGAATCTGGCTTCATGTCAGCAGAGAATCAGTCTGCATGTCATAGCAGAGAATCAGGCTTCACGTCACCCACCACTGTAACAGTCCATTGTCATATATTTAGGCCCAGGCACCCAGGCAGAGGAGAGAGGTCCCGTAACAGAGAATCTGGCTTCATGTCAGCAGAGAATCAGTCTGCATGTCATAGCAGAGAACTCAGGCTTCACGTCCAGCCACCACTGTAACAGTCCAGTGTCATATATTTTAGGCCCAGGCCCAGGCACC